>NW_024704792.1:0-150000 GCF_018977255.1 Callorhinchus milii | reverse complement strand
GAAGGAGTTCCAGAGGATAATGGCAAAGAGGCTGAAAGCACAACCCAAGATATTGTCTTGAGATATTGAGAGAGCGGGGCAAGAGAATTAATTTGGACAGCTTTTACAAAGAGTAAACACGGACACGATGTGCCGGTTGACCTACCTCTGGCTATATCGGTTGAAACATTAATATACAGACGCCATCGCACACGTTGAACAACAACATGCATTTATGTACAGCCAATCACGGAGGGTAGCATACCGTAGAGAACCAATATCGTGGGCCTGGGTTTCTTAACCGCTTTCTGTGCTTCAGTTAATCAGTTTATGAAGCACTAACTGGCAATACAAATGAACAACGTCCGAATGTATTGCCTCTGTTTGCATTTTTAGCTCCAACTTCTGAGCCAAGTTTTGGCTGATGTCAGTGTGTGTGTTTGGGTAACTGTTGCAGTCTAACCAGTTAACCCCACATAGCTTGTTATTGAGAGGGCTCTCTGGCAAGCTTTCCTGCTGATTGTTAATTGAGGACCACCGTAGACGTTAGCTGAGACTTTGGCTGTCTGGTTGACAGCAGCTGAGTGGGAAGGTTCCCTGCCCCCAGTCTTCTGTCTTCCTTTCCAGATCCAGCCGATTAGTCAGGCTGTGTTGTCCTGTCATCAGCAGTGAATGCCCGAAATACTGCGGGGAAGGAAAGAAGGATGGCGCAAGAAAACATAAAAATGTGAGCAACTGAAAAGAGGAAGTAGGTAATCCGGCAAAGATTCTAATCTGAGAGCGTAAATGTGTGTTCTCTCCACACAAATGCAGTTACATTTCACTGCAGATGTGTGCAATCCTTTCATATTGTTTCACGGGAATTCATGTAATATGTTGTGAATGTGTATTTATAGACGGACACAAACACACAGAATTTTGCACACAGCAATATAGAAGTGTCAAATTTGACACTTGGAAAACCCCACTTCTTTTTTCCACAACATGCACAGCGCTGGGTGTCCAGCTCTGTTCACCGCTCCCAATCGTGGCTGTGCTCACCACACTAAAATAACTAACTGCGGTTTCCGAGATTCAGTTGCACACTGGCATTTTTTTTTGCTGCTGCGGCAAGTCGTACAACAATTCCTGTCAAGGACATCACGAGTCGTGTTCGTTTCGCTTGGTCTCTACAGAGAGAGAGAGAGAGAGAGTCTGAGTCTCTGATTCACATATCTGAACGTCGCTATATATCCATCTCTAAGTCACATTTCGTGTTCCTCTCTGAGTGTTTGTGAGTGTGTCTATCACAGCTCAGGTTGCCTCTGTCTGTGTGTCTGAGTATGTGTGCGTCTGTGTGTTTGTGTCAGATTGTTTCTCGGTGTGTGTGTCACAACAGCCTTCTGTATTAGTATGACAGAGAAGTGGATGTTTGGTGAACACACAGCTCAGTGACCCTGTCAAAAGCTTCTCTTGAGAATTACTCCGTGTGATTTAAGTTTCCAAATTTCCCTCCCAGTCGGACACAAACACAAGCCTCCAGGCTCTGCTATTCACACGAGCTCCTCCTTATCCTCGTCATGAAATCATTGTTTCTTATCTTTGGTGAATATCGTTTCAATCCACGAATATTTATGGGAATGTACCCAAAAGTGGTGTTCTGTAGGTCGGAGGTTAGAGCACTCGCCTTGCAAGCGAGATACCTTGGTTCAATTCCAGGCAGGTCAAAACCTTGCTCAAGTTTCCTTACTCCACACGCCTAATAATATTCCCTGCAAAATAAAACATTAATAATTTTATCATTTTCAATCCGCGATTGTTTGCCGCGTTTCGCCCACGTATATACGATCAATTCAATATACAGCATATTGTGTGAACAGCTTTGAGACGTCTAGACGACGTGAAAAGCAGTGTTTCAAATGTAAGGTTTATTATTTATTATTATGACCCAGTCACAGATTCTTCCCAGCCAGAGAGATGGAATGGAGAGAAGAGTGAGAGGCGTCTTTTTTGACCCTCAACTATCCTTTCTACCACAAAATCGTGCCAATGTCTCACACAGAAGGCTGCCGGAAACTTCTTCCATGCTTTTCATAACATCCAGGCTCCTATATGCAAAGTCACTGCTTGTCGGCCTCCCCAACTATTCACTGTATCGGCCGCAGATCACCCAGGATTCTGCAGCCAGTGTCATCTCCTCCACCAGACTGTGTGACCGTTTCATACCCATCCTTGCCTGACTCCATTGGATACAGTTCAGGATCTGGTTCCACGCCCTGAATGCCCTCCATGGCCTCACTCACCCCTACATCTGCGATTTCCTAACGCCTTACCAATCTGCCCTCTCCCTCAGCTCAGCGCACTCCAGCCTGAGTCATGTCTCCCACCACACCGCTCCAGCATCGACGAGCGAGCATTTTGCCACTCTGCAACCACCCATTGGAACTCTTTCTGCAGTCCACCTACCACGCCCTTTTCTTGCTTCCTTCAAGATAAATCTGAACACCCTTCCCCTGGACCGTGCGTTCGATAACCCAAGTTATTCTTTGTCCTCCACCCTCTTAATTCCGGACCCCATCTCAGATCCGAAGTACAGTTTTTCGAGCGCCTTCGGACATCCTTCTGACGTGAAGAGCCCTGACGAAATGTATCTGTTTGTTGTCCGTATACGCGAGGCTGGAGGGGAGAATGAATAAGAGGAGAGAAAGAGAAAGGGGATATTGAGGAGGAAAGGTCATTTCTATGCTTCCCCATATTAATCTACATTGCTATATAAATACAAGGTGTCAAAATGCAAGTTGTTGTTGATGGATAACAGGACAAGAGCTACCAGGAAAAACAACAACCAGTGAGCAAACTCCATACCGAAAGGGAGATACAATCTGCTCTGCCTATTAAGGTATTTTTTATACATATTTTTGATATATATTTTATATATATATTTTTTGTATATTTCTGGGTTGTCATCACCAAATTGCTTCTTCTCCATCCCTCCAAAGAGAAACATAAACATAAACTATCCTTGGACAGAAAACAAAAAAACTGAAGTCGCTGGGAACACTCGGCTTGTGAGGCAGCATCAGTGACCTTGAGAATTACTCGACTAGAAAGGCAGAATTCAAAGTGGAAGAACGTGAACTTCAGAATGACTTGGCTAGAGACACAGAAATCAAAGTGAAAGAAGGTGACCTTGAGAATTACTTGGCTGGAAAAGCAGAATACAAAGTGAAAGGACGTGAACTTCAGAATGACTTGGCAAGAGACACAGAAGTCAAAGCGAAAGAAGGTGAACTTCAGAATTACTTGACTAGAAAAGCAGAATTCAAAGTGAAAGAACATTAGTTTCAGAATGACTTCTCCAGAGAAGCTGAAGTCAAAGTGGGAGATCTTAAACTTCGGGATAAATTGGCTGAGAGGGATTCTAGGATGCAAATCCAATAAGATAATACAAGCGAGCTGACGTTTATTATGGAAAAAGTGCAGGAAGTTTTAGAGGACCCACTAACAAGTGACACTTCAATTGAGACTTCTGCAAGGCTGTGCGATGCTTTAAGAAATAAATGGGTAGTGAAGGTTACAGAATCTAAAGCTCACATGCTATTGAAATAAATCTAATGCAGCTTAAACAAGCAATGTTACAGAAGGTGAAACAGAAATTAGTCAGTTATCAAGCACAGATATGCGAGTTACGGGATGATCTAGAAAAGGCACTAAATAGGGTAAACGGAAATAAATAAAACTTTGCCAATGCATCAGTTTCAGGGCGATGAAGTACAAGAGTTAGATGGAGTGAGAACACCATACGACACACCGTAGATGGAAGGGATGGTTAACATTATTCCCAAATTTGATGAAAAACGAGATGCATACTGCCATTTAAACGAGTTAGAGTGTATAGCAAAACGGAATACAAGTGAGGACACAACACATTTTGTGTTATTAGTAGTTACATTGTTTTCATTAATATTTGCTGCCTTACCGTTTAACATTAAATATGGGATAGTCATCCAGAAGACTTAGAAGATACATCTTTACATCTGCGGAGTGCTGTAGCTCAGTGGTTAGAGCACTCGCTTTGCAATTGAGTGACCTGAGTTCAATTCCATGCAGAGGGCGAAACCTTGGGTAAGTATAATAATAATCCCTCCAAAAACAATAATAAAAATTGGTCATTTTCAATCTACGACTGTTTGTGGGACATTGCTGTTCGCAATTGGCTGCCGCGTTCGCCCACAAATATACCATCAATTCACTTTACTGTGTGTGCTGTGAAGCGCTTTCGGACGTACTCCCGACGTGAGCGCGCACAGCAATGTCCCAAAAACAGGCTGAGATTGAAAATGACCAATTTATTATTGTTTTTTTTTGGAGGGATTATTAGCCGTGTGGAGTAAGGAAACTTGCCCAATGTTTTGCCCAATGCCTGCAGTTGAACTCAGGTCTCTCGCTTGCAAAGCGAGTGCTCTAACGATTGAGCAACAGGACTCCACAAATTAACCCAAAGTTTAGGATCTCCCACTTTGACTTCTGCATCTCTTGCCAATTCATTCTGAAATTAATGGTTTTTCACTTTGAATTCTGCCTTTCTAGTCAAGTAATTCTCAAGGTCACCTTGTTTCACTTTGACTTCAGCTTCTCTGGAGAAGTCATTCTGAAATTAATGTTCTTTCACTTTGAATTCTGCCTTTCTAGCCAACTCCTTCTGAAGTTCACGTACTTTAACTTTGACTTCAGCTTCGCCAGCAAAGTCATTCTGAAGGACACCTTTTTTCGCTTTGACTTCTGTTTCTCTAGCCAAGTCATTCTGAAGTTCACGTCCTTTCACTTTGAATTCTGCCTTTCTGGACAAGTAATTCTGAAGTTCACCTTCTTTCACTTTAACTGCTGTCTCTCAAGCCAAGTCATTCTGAAGTTCACGTCCTTTCACTTTGCCTTCTGCCTGTTTAGCCAAGCCAATTTGAAGTTCAAGCTCTCTCTTTGACTTTTACTTCGATTCATCTCTCTGAGATACCTCGCTGCTGTATACGCTGAGGTCGCTAGTTAAGCGCACTTTGTTATTGTTGCCGTTGTTGCCTCTCTCGGCAGACCAATCTGAAGTTCAAGTACCCTAATTTAGACTTTTGCCTCTCTAAACAGTGCGATCTGAAGTTCAAGTTCCCTCACATCAACTGCTGTCTCTCCAATACATATTTTCTTGTCAATAAGCAAGTAAACGGCGAATGGAAGGATTGAGCAAATATTCAAGTAAATGCAGACGTTACACTTGTTAGCCAATAAATTGGATAAGACAACATCTGATAATATATCCAATTATAGACCACATAATAATGACAGACCGTTATAACTGCCATGCCTTACTAAGATTAACTCCACCTCATCATGCCTGTGCAGGTGTCACTCCTGCAATGAAGCCTCTTCTGTCGCTTAAATGTAACTTCCCGCAGTGACCAGCTCTGAATACTGCAGATGTTTCGAATCTGAAATTAAAAGAGCAGTCGCTGGATTCAGTCGGCAGGTCACGCAGCTTTCCTTTCTAAATAGATAATGTCACCTCTGCCAGTCTTTGTCATCCTTGCTATGCCTCCCTCTTTTAATCGTTATCTGCTTGGCTCTGACAAACGGTCATGGACCCGAAATGTTGTTTCACTTCCGTTTCTCCTTAAATGCGGCCTGAACTGCTGAGTTCTACCACTGACTTTTGTTCGCGTTTCAGATTTCCAATAACTGCAGTATTTTGCCTTTTGGATTGCTAGTTATTGCTGGTAAACAGAGGTGTACGTGTGGACAATGAAAATTTGCCTGAAGTTTTGCCATGATTGGGAATCGAACCCATGTCCACTCTTTCGCGCGGCGCGTGCTCTAACCACTAAGCTTTCAACTTGTGTGCACCGCACGATAGGCAGAATATCAAGGCATTCGAGAAAGTGCAAAGGAGATTGATAAATATGGTACCAAGAATGAGGGTCTTCAGTTTTCAGTAGAGGCTGGAAAAGCAAGGATTATTGTCCTGAGTGCATAGAAGGTTAAGAGTAGATTTAACAGAAATTTTTAACAATTACGAGGGGATTCGATTGAGTGAAAAAGGAGAAATTATTTTTACTGGCAGTTGCGTCGTTAAACGGAGTTCACCGAATTTGTACAGCTTTTAAAAAGAAACAAAGGTGAGATGAGGAGAATTGTTTTCACAAGGCGAGTTTCTGGAATGTATTACCTGAATTGGTGGTGGAAGCCGTTTCGATAACAGCGTTGAAGTGAGAATCAGATAATTATTGTGGGAGGACAAATTCGTAGGGTTATGTGGAAAGTATGGTAGTGTGTGATTGTGTTGGACTGCACTTTTCAAAGCAGTGGAAAAGATAGGATGAGCCAAATGGACACGTTGTATGCTGCAAAATTCTATGATTCTATGAACTTCTATTTAAAGATCTTCTCACCCGTTTTCAAACCAATCAGATCTTTCACACATATCTACCTATCCGACATTCTTACCCTCACTCCTTCACCAGCTGCCCCAAAGCTGCTGTCTCCGGCATCCTATGCCGAGTTGACCTACGTTCGACCTTCTGTGGCCATGCTTCAGCTACTATTCCCCAAAATTCAGGAACTCTATTCCTCAATCCGTTGACTTTAACGCTCCCTCCCAATTTCCAAATCGTGCCTAAAAACATTCCTTGTTTTTCTAACAAGGTTGCTACTAAGATAGTGGGTAGATTGCATTTGATCTTACAATATTCTCTGGATTCCGGAACGGTTCCCGTTGATTGGAAGATTGCAAACGTAACACCACTATTTAGGAAGGGTGGGAGAGAAAAGATGGGGAACTATAGACCAATTAGTCTGACATCAATGGCATGGACATTTGTTGAGTCCTTAATTAAGGATGTCGTTACGGGATTGCTTGAAATCCCTAACAAGATTTGGCAGAGACAACAGGGTTTTACAAAATGGAAGTCATGCTTAACTAACCAATTAGAGTTTTTTGAAGAAGTTATCTAGAAGGCCAGATAGGGGGGAATCAGCAGACGTCGTATTTGGATTTTAAGAAGGCATTTGACAAAGGGCCACACAAAAGGCAAAATTAGAAATACAGACAATTTTCCAAGTTAGGAGAGAATAGATAGTGTTACTGTTCAGAGGGATTTGGGTTTCCTTGCATACCCGTCTCAAAAAGTTAGTTTCCAGGTGCAGCAAGCAACTGCGAAGGCGAGCGGTATGTTAGCGTTCATTGCAAAACGTTTACAGAACAAGAGTAGGGAAGTCTTGCTCCAACTGTATAGGACCTTGGTGAGACCGCACCTGGAGTATTGTGTGCAGTTTTTGTCTTCTTATTTGAAAAAGGACATACTTTCCTTAGAGGGCGTGCAGCGTAGATTCACCAGGTTATTTCCTCGAATGAGGGGACTGACCTATGAGGATAGGCTGTATAAGCTAGGGCTATATTCCTGAGAGTACGGTAGAATCATGGGGGGCGGTCTTATTGAACCATATAAACTTCTTAAAGGGCTGAATAAAGCAGACACTGAGGGTCCGTTTCCCCTGGAAGAAGAATCGATAACCAAGGGGCACAGTCTTAAAATTAAGGGTCAGCCTTTCAGAACAGATTTGTGGAAACATTTCTTCACTCAGAGGGCAGTTATGGAATTCACTACCCCAGAAGGCTATAGATGGTCAGTCCTTGAACATCTTCAAGATTGAGACTGATAGATTTTTAAAAAAAGAGGGATTATGGAATATGGGGATAGGGCAGGTAATTAGAGTTAGGTCTGAAGATCAGCCATGAACTTATCGAATGGCGGGGCTGGCTCGAGAGGCCGAATGGCCTACTACTGCTCCTATTTCTTATGTTCTTTTGTTCTTATTTGATGCCCCAACCCTCGTTGATGATCATAGGATTAAAAGCTAATCATTGGCTGACCTTGAAGTGGCAAAACATTAGCTCTTTGTTGTAATAAAGCCAAACACATACTTGCAGCTATGGGGCACAACAGGGCATAGACACCAGATATTTCCGAAAATGTTCCATTTGTTTGGGTACAGAAGTGCTATAGCAGCATATCAAATTGAGCGGTAATCAAACAAGGTTGACCATGGAGGATCATTTTATCTCTTGTTAGATCATGAAACGGTATTATTTCCAATCAAGGTAGGTTCATGATTTATTTTTACAATAAACAACAGATTACAAATTGCAGTAGCAGTGGTTCCGTCAAACAGTTCTGTTCCATAACTTCTGTAGGTTGGAGTAGGGGTATCCTTTATATGCTTAGGTTGAGAAACTTCGCTTGTAAAACCAATCCGTATTTACTAAGTATCAGGTTTGCTCCAAACTGCTTCAGAGCGCATAGTCTCTTTGTTAAACGTTCATTATGTTGCTAATAAACACATATATCACCCACCAACGCTCTGATCTACTTCGAAACGTCTCTGCTCGCCTTCTGCTCTCGGCTAACTCGACCTTGCTTCACATCTCCCAGGCTATCAGTGGCATAGCTCTCTGACTCCTCTAACGCCTTGACCTTACGTATCGGTGGTTTCAAGGGAGCAGGTTATGGGTTTAATATTGTTGATGAAGTAGTTGAACAAAGAGGGGTAAAAAGGGTAAAAAATGGTTGTGGGTCAAGAAGTGGATCGAGATTTGGGGAGGGGGTTACTTTAGTTGTGGTAATGGCGGCAGATCGGATCATCTCGACTTTGGAAGAGTGATAATCCATCACCTCCTCACCTTTCCTTTTGGAAAATAGGAATCCCGAGGCATCGAAGGGAGAAAGGAACAGATACTTTATGCTGGAAACAGGAACTTGGGATGTCAAATGGCAATCTGTCCAATTGAGTCCAGCGTTCTCTCTTTCTTTTCGTTGCTCTGGAACTTTCCACCGTTTTGAATACGGTTGACCACTCTAATTGATGAATAATTTGAGAGTACAAATTTGCAATGTTATGGTGAACAACACGTGAGCTGAAAAGTTCCTCAAAGCACACACCCTGATTGTTAAAAATGTATGTGTCACTCATAATCACCTTCATAACCTCGCAATATTCTGAATGCATATGAACTCATCTTATCGCCTCCTGCCCTCAGCTACCTCGATCTTGCTACACAGACGCCAAGCTATCAGTGCCTTAGCTTACGGATTTGTATACCCCATCCCCAATCCTGCCACCAACCAACGTAAACTTATTTTCGTCACTGGAGGAAAATCCGCTTATTGCCATCTCCAATTCCTTGGTGGACATCTGAACTCCAAAGTTTCTGGCGCTCCTCCCGCAATAACATACCATCCTAGGTTAGCCATCTACTTGACTCCGTCGCGGTCATTCTCGGGAGAATTGAGCCCTTCACTTTCAGCATCAAGTCCTACTTGCACAAGTCCTTTTTGCACATCAGCCACATCCGCTCATTGAAAACTCAACTGAGCTCTTCTGATCATACCTTCTACAAGTCCAAATTAATGGTTCACTGACAGAGCTGGCAGGACTGGATGAAGACCTACCACTCTGCGCACACATAAGATGAGTCATCATGTTAATGGAAAATCATCTTGGATGCTAAGGACACACAGACTTATGATCGCCACAGTTAAATGTTTAATAATCAGATTATGCGCTTTAAAGAAATCTGCAACTTGATTCAAAGTAAGTACATATTAGATTTACTTGCGACGTTTCTCCTCTTTAGCATATAAAACATAATCCTTGTCCAACGTACAGAAAATATGGAAGATATCTCTTTAACGGACTCACGGCTCCTGCAATCTGTACTCTGGTGCTTGTTGTAAAAGTAAATCATCAACCTTCCTTGATTGGAAAAAAATAACCTTTGATGATCCAATACAAGATATAAGCGTCCTCCGTGATAATCGTTGTTTGATTGGCTATCAAATTGACACGCTGGTATAGTACTTTTGTTCGCAAAAAAAGTGTAACATTTTGATTAACATGTGGTGCCTCTCTCTGTTCGTAAGTCAAACAATCCTCTTTGTGTTTGGCCTTACCTGAGGCTTCCTGAAAAAACTTTTTTCTGTCACACGAAAGAGCTCGTGTTTTGCTATTTCTGTGGATCCTCAAGACCAGGTTTTATTCCTATGATCATCACCGAGGATTGAGGGTAGAAGTAAATGTCCATCACCTATAAAGATATATATTTGGCAATGTTTGAGGAACCAAAATGAATGTTGGGTCGAGGTTCCCGTTGGGGTTTGGTAGGGGCAATGGTTGAGGCTGGGTTGGGCCGCGGATGCGGCGAGCATTGGGGCTAGTAATGTGCTTGACCCCGGGTTGTGCCAAGGACTGTGGTTGGGATTGTGGCTGGGAATGCGACATGGGCTAAAATTTGCAGCTATTGTTAGGTTATGGGGCGATGAATCGGAATGGGCATTGGGCTGTGGTAAACATGGCTATTGTTTTGGGTCACAATGATACATACCAAACCGTGCAGGGACACAATGTTAAATTTCGCTGCATCACTTTGCTTCAACGCAAAGCCGTACAGCAAAGAGTTGCAACTGTTCGGTATCAGTGTTACATTCAGGAATATTTCAATTTGAATTTAGATGTACTTGCCTCTGTGGTGGATAGCGTCCCAGAATACTATGCAGTGACGTGGTCAGATATCAAGCTTGGAGAGGGGGAGGGGACAATAAATACGGGGGAAGCGATAGGCATTTCAGTCGAGAATTGGAATGAGAGTGAATGAGGTGATGGGAATGTAAGGGGGAGATGGTGTTTGGGTGGTCGAAGGAAGGTCGAGAAGAAATATTTTTAATTGCTGACCTAAGTGAGGCAATAGTAGGGGTGAGGCAGAGAGATTGCATGACAGATTTCCAGCGTGTGATGTGGAAAGTAGGCTGGATAAATATGGGGCAGCAAGACAGCGGAGCACCTTAACTGTAAGAATGAAGGTTTCGGTCTCGATCCTCTTAGGGACATATGCGGAAAAGCCAAGCAAGAAATGTGTTGACTGGGTCTCGTAGCCAGGTTTGGGAGATGACATGCGCTGCAGAATTCTGTACAAACTGTAGCTTGTGGAGGGAAGAATTGGGAAGAAGAGCGAGAAGGCCTTTGGCAAGTTAAGCCGGGTCATTACGAAATGAAACCTTGCAAAAGAATCTGAGCAATCTCCATAGAAAGGCAACTTTGGAGGCGGACAATGCTGCCAAAA
Source organism: Callorhinchus milii (assembly GCF_018977255.1). Lineage (NCBI taxonomy): Eukaryota > Metazoa > Chordata > Chondrichthyes > Chimaeriformes > Callorhinchidae > Callorhinchus > Callorhinchus milii. The sequence continues at coordinate 138,884 of NW_024704792.1, read as the reverse complement.
TTGGTAAAAAACCAAAGGATCACGGAATGAATGCGCGAAATGACGGACAGCTCAAAGTTTTGTGTTGAGTTTGTGAGGACAATTGTGCAGCCATGAATAGTAATAGTAACAGTGGCTGAAGTGAGTAGTTATTAAGGGTTCCCTCATAATCCATTTCCTCCATTCTAATCAGCTGCTGTGTCTTTCTTTGTTGGTCTCTGAAACCGCGCCCCACATCCCCCCACCGCAATCCTCCGATTTACTGCTCTATTTGGCAGGATTGTAGGTCTCTTCTTTTAATTTTTGCTTTCCGTAACTGCTCTCATTAGCAATGGTTGAACTACTCTTCTCGTTATATTTATAATCTTGAAGGGAATGTATGATCGCTGGGAATTAAGTACTGTAAGTTAGTTTGCAGGTAGACCAAGCAATTAGGAAGGCAAACGGTATGTTGATGTTTGTTGCAAAAAGGTTAAAATATAAGGGTAGGGAAGTCTTGCTGTAACTGTACAGGGCCCTGGTGAGACCGAACCTATAGTATTGCGTGTGGTTTCGGTCTCCTTATTTAAGAAATGATATACTAGCCTTGGAGAGTGCACAACGCAAATTCACTAGGTTGGTACCTGGGATGAGGGAGATGAGATTTGAGGATAGCTTGAGCAATGTAGGCCTATATTTTCTAGAATATAAAAGAATGAGAGGTGACCTTATAGAAACCTACAAGAATATTAAGGGTCATGACGGAATAAATAGTGGAAGACATTTTCCCTTGGTTGGAGAAACTATAACCAGGAGTCACATTCTTAAAATTAGGGATAAGCCCTTCCGCACTGAGTTGAGGAAAAACTTCTTCAATCAGAGGGTAGTTAATTTAATTAATTCTCTACCTCAAAGGGCTGCAGATGCTCAATCCTTGAACATGCTCAAGACTTACATTAATAGATTTCTTGTGCATCAAGTGATTAAGGGATATGGGTACAATGCGAGTAGTTGAAGTTAAAATACATCAGCCATGATCCTACTGAATGGTGGGGCAGGCTCGAGGGACCCAATGGCTTACTCTTGCTTCTAATTGTTATGATCTTATATAATATATTTTTAAGGGTTTGCCATTGCTTGTCTACTATCATATTCTTTAATCTAGTTCCCCTGTCTATTTTAGCTAAATCTCTATTACCAGCAAAATTGGCTCTATTTTAGCTTAAGACCCTTTGCTTCAGACTAAACGACATCATTCTCTCACGTAATGCAAATTTCCATCATGATTTTGACACTCTGGCGTATAGGAGACTTATCTTCCCGATTGCTGATATTGCCTATTTCGTTACATTAAACAAGATCTGGTATCGTCTGTTCTCTGGTTATTTCCTCGACAAACTAATCGAGAAACCTATCTCCAATGCATTCTATATCAATTATCAAATGCAACGATTATTATTATTAGTCTATGAACTCTGAGTTACTTTTGCAATTTGGCTTTCTCAGTCTATATAACGATTAAAATCACCCACTGTTTGTATTTAGCCTTTGATACATGCTTCTCTAATTTCCTGGTTAATACTCTGCTTAATGCTGCGACAAATGTTCGCGGTCATTAATACTCCCAGTAAAATTTTCTGCCCTATCTTATTTTCTGATTTTAAACCCATCCTCTATGCAATTTTTATCCCGTCCTTCATTTGCAGGGTTACACGCCATCCCACCTCGTTTTCCACTTTGCCTATCTTTTCTATATGCCGAATACCCCGGAAAATTTAGCTCCCAACCTTGATCCCCTTGTAACCACGTCTGAGTCATGGCTACCAGATCAATACGGTTTGTTTCTATTTGTGCCATTGGATTATATTACGCAATGATTCGTGAAGTTGATGTCAACAGGAATCGACTCTCCACATGTTCTTGTCATACCATTTGCTGCAAAAGTGCAGCAACAACGGAATTCAGTTCATGCTTTTTTGTTGCCTGAAATCTTTCACTTTTGACGTCAGTGTGGACAGAAAAGCTCCGGACACTCGTTTCGGGCGGCCCAAGCGGCAAATAGGCCTCTCGGAGGCCCCACTGTTGTTATTGTTTTTATGTGATTGTGAGTGTATGTGTGTCTCTCTGTGTTTGTGAGTGTCTGTGTATCTCTCTGCGTGTGTGCCTTTCGCTTTCTGCTTGTGAATGTGTAGGTGTGTCATCCTCTCTGTATTTTTGCGTGTCTCACTGTATGTGTGTGAGTCTGTCTGTGTCTCTGCCCTATTTGAGAGTGTATGTTGTATCTCGCTGTGCTTTTGAGTGTCTTCTTGCGTTTCCATGTTTGTGAGTGTATGTGTGTTTCTCGACATGTGTTCGTGAGTGTGTCTGACTGACTGTGTCTGTCTGTCCCTCTCTCATCTGAATGCAAGTTTGCGAGTGTGTCTCTCTACTCTGTGTGCCTGTATCTATCTCTTTATGAGTGAGTGTGTTTGTCTCTGTGGCTGTGAAGGTGCATGTCTATCTCTATGCCTGTGCGTTTGTCTTTCTGCATGTGTGAGTTTGTATCACTCTTTGTGTGTCTATGATTGTGTGTGTGATTCTCTGTGCCCGGTATGTGTGTTTTTTTGTCTGCGTGTGCATATGTTACCGAATCTGTATGCTGTGTCGGTCCAGCAAGGTACGAAAAGGTGTGCTTCTGTAGCAACGCCGGTTGTCCACCCCAAACAACATCCGCCCCACCCCCGCAGAAAAAATACGAGACTCACGCATTTCATGTGAAGGTAGTAATTATTATTTTTTTCACAATAATGTATATTATTTCTTATTGTTAGCTTCATCAATAAAGTGAAAAAGGTTAGGTTGGCAGTGAAATGGACCTCAATAGAACGATTCAATTTCCTGCAATTTTCTGCAATTTTTTTTCCAAAATCCACACATAATTTTCAGAACAATGCCAAAGATCCACGCAGTTTTGGGCTATGTCCCAGCAATAGCTATGCGAGGGTGTTATCTGTAGAATTGTCGGCCAGGAAACCGCGAGAGTGAAACTCCCTTCCCCTGGAGGTCTCTGACAAGCTGCAGCATTGTCGAGACTCAATTTGAAACTGAAAGTCACGATGCGATTAATTTTCTGTAAATACAGTCATTGCGAAAATCCCTCACTGATTTATGCAGCACACAAAGCTAAAGAATCGGATTGGTTCATGCTGAACTCATATAGTGAAGAAAGGAAGTCATTGTCGCTACACTTCACGTCTGTCGCTGTGCCCTTGGGTAGTGGATGGACATTGGAGAGGTAATGTTTCTCCAACGATGAACTGAGAGTGTGAGCTTACAATTCAGAGGTAGATTTACTGTGTATATAATGTTGAACAGGAAATTTGGACACGCAGAGCAGAGAAGATTTTCTGTGTCTGTAACGCTGAACTGGAAGTGTGAACAAACATTGCAGAGGGAGCTTTACTGTGTCTCGAAATCTGAGCGGGGACTGCGGACACACAGTGCAGCGGGAACTTTACTGTGTCTCTAACACTGAGCTGGGAGAGTTGGCAGAGCACAGTGTAGAGGGAGCTTTACTGAGTCTCTGACGATGAACTGCCAGTGTGGACACACTGTGCAGATATAGTTTTATTTGTCTCTAACGATGGATTGGGAGTGTGGGCATGCATCGTAGAGGTAGCTTTACTGAGTCTCTAACCCTGAACTAGAAACCTGAACACGCAAGTTAGATTAACTTTACTGTGTCTCTACTGGGAGTGTGGACATGCAGTGTAGAGGTAGCTTTACCCACCCATTAAACATGAACTGGGAGTCTGAAAAAAACATTGCAGAGGGAGCTTTGCCGTCTCTCGAAATTTGAGCTGGGACTGTGGAATCACGATGGAGAGGAAGATTTACTGTGTCTCTAACCCTGACTTGGGAGTAGACGCACAGTGCAGAGAGAGGATTACTGTGTCTCTAACTCTGAACTGGGAGTGTCGACATCGACAGAACCCAATATAGAGGGAGCTTTACTGTGTCTTTATCCGTGAGTTGGGAGAGTGCACGCACAATGCAGATGGAATTTTGCTCTGTCTCAACCTCTGTCCTGATTGTCCGGACGGACGGTGTCGAGATGTCTCTGGCGCTGAGCAGGAAGTGGGGATGGACAGCTTCCAATGTGCTTTACTGCGTCAATGAATCTGACCTGGTTGTATGGATGCTCAGTGTAGAGGGAATGCGTTGCAGTTGGTATGATTCTGTTACTAAATTCTAATGTTCAATGTATGTTGAAGAATCTGCGTCTTTGGAGCCAAGAGGACAAGGTTTTACCATATGGATGATAAAGACAGAGAGATGTGTACTTTATGTTTTTAACAGTATATTATTTCTTCTGTTAGGGTTCTTTATTTTGCCATATACTCTCATATGTTGTTCTGCTCTACATATTAACATACATTTTAAATGTATTAATATAATATAGTAACAGTTATTCTGATAATAGAATATATTGTTCGGTACTTGTTTAGCTTTTGTTTGTGGAGGCCCATTTAGTTCCAACCACGTCAACGGTCACAAGCTTTACTAACCTGGGTACACCTGTGGGATCGGGCGTCAGACCGGGTTGGGGGACAAACCGTGTGGAGTGAACCGGAGGCAATGGGAGAAGTCGCAACGGGCAATGGGATAAAGGGGGTAGCAATCGCAGCCGGTGGGGGGGGGTGGAGAAATACGGTGGAGTGAGAACTGAAGGGGAGAGACCTGGCGGAAGGAATGGTGAGCTCCAGAAACCGTGATGGCGTGAGAAACCCGAGGTGCGAAGACCAGGGGCGTGAATGAACCTGGGGGAGAAACTCAGGAGGAGAGTTCCGAAGGCAGAGATCCGGGGGTGAGATACCGGGAGGAGGGAGACAGGGGGAGATACACTGGAGAGAGGCGAAGTGGGAGAAAAGAAGATGGGCGAAACAAATGCGAAGGGGAGAGGCCCAGGGTTGAGGGAGAAACGGGGGAGGAAAGATACCCGGTGGGGAGAGAGACCGGTGGTTAGACCCGTGCGTGAGAGAAGTGGGGGAGAGACCCGAGGGGGAAGAGAACGGGAGCGAGATACACGTGCTGAGAAACCATGGGTTGTGTCGGGACCCGCTGGGGAGAGGACCGCTGGAGAGTACCCGCCGAGCGGGAAATCTGGGTTTGAGACAGACGGGTGGGGGGGATACGAGTCCTGGAGGTGTAACTTGCCGGAAGTTGGAGGGGGAGGGGGGTCTAGACTCGCGGGTGGGAGACCAGGTTGGGGAGAGACCGGTGGTGGCGGGAGGGGGATGGGGGTGTCTGGAGCTATCAGGGGGAGACAGCTGTGGGGAGAAGGGGAGAGAGACCCGGGGATGGAGAGTAACCATGGCAGGGGGAGAGAGAGTCGGGAACGTTTGGAGAGAGCCGGGGGATCGTAGAGAGACCCGGGAGGAGAGAGAGACGTGGGGCTGTGGGGAGAGTTACCTGGGATAGGAGAGAGAAAAAACCAGGGGATGGGGAGAGACGCGGGGCGCGGGGAGAGACCCAGGGAGCTGCAGTGACCAAAAACACGTTCATATCACACAAACATTTAAGAGATTGTTTAATCACATTAATAACAGAAACCTTACACATCGCAGCAGCCAATTTGATCACAGCAACGTCCGCAAACAGCCATGGAGTGATGGACAGATTTTAATTGTTGGATTGTCAGCCAGGAAACCGGAGAAGGAAATGCTTTCCCCTGTTGCTCTCTAACAATGTACAGCATTGAGCTGACTCACGGTGAAGCAGAAAGTAACCATGTAATTTGTTTCCAGTAGCAAGAGAAGACTCTAAGTACTATTATTGGGAGAGTCCCTCAGTGCTGCGCTCTCGGCTATACTCAAAGCTAAAATATCAGGTGGGTTTGTGCTGATATCCGATATCGAGAGAATCGTAAATAATGGCGATTGCACTGCTCCTATATCCCTGGGCTGACCTCGGTAGGTGGACGCTCAGTGTACAGGGAGCTTTACCGCGTGTGTAAATAACCCTGACCTGGGAGTGTGGACGCACAGTGTAGAAGGAGCTTTACTGTGTCTCTAATCCTGAACCTGGGAATGCAGCTTCACAGCGTGAGAAGCTGCAAGTGGCAAGATTGGGTAACAGAATGTGTCTTACTATTACATTTCTCGTGTCACAGGGCAACTTAAGTCTGTCGTTTTTCAGGACGGTTAAGCGTGAAATTCCCGGGAACAAAAGAGCTCAGAATCGGGTTTGGGAAACCGTGTTTCGCACATTTCTGTGGAGCAGATACAGAGGGAACTAACAAGACCTTCAAAATGGGAAATGAAGGCAATATAACAGTGGAGATGGCCTGCCTGGGCCGCCCTTTCAGGCTGGGAATGCTGTACGATTGTCGCTCAGACTCTCTTATCCCAGGTAAGGTGAACTGCAGCCTTCCTGTCAGCCACAACCTCGCCAGTCTGTTAGTCAGACATTTCTCTGATCTGCTGTTGGCTCACACGCTTAGAATTGCATAAGAGTTTAGGCCAAATTGACTGTAGTTGACAGCTCCAGCGTGCGGCAGTCACAATTGGCAACAGAGAAAGCAAATTAGTGACAGACAGAATAAGAAAGAGAGAGAGAAATAATGTGAGACACACAGCGATTAAAAGAGAGAGCGCGAGAGCGACAGAGAGAGAGAGAGAGAAAAACACACACATAGAGTGAGAGAGACATAGATTACACAGAGAGCGTGAGAGTGAATAAACTCACATAGTGTGAGTAAGAGAGAAATGCATACACACAGCTTGAGAAAGAAAGAGTGAGAGAGAGAAGTACAAATAGAGCGTGTAAAACAAACACAGATAGTTAGAGAGAAGCGCAGACTCAGTGAGAGAGAAAAACACACACAGTGAGAGAAAAAAACACATATAGAGTAAGAGAGAAGCACACACACAGTGAGAGAGCAACATACACACACTGAGAGAGCAACACACAAAGTGAGAGAGAAACAAACACAGAGTGGGAGAGAAACACACACAGTGAGAGAGTAGAACACACAGAGTGAGAGAAAATCACACACACCCACATGAGAGCGAAACACACACACACAGTGAGAGAGAAACACGCACAGAGTGAGAGAGAAACACACACAGGTTGAGAGAGAAACACGCACACACACAGGGAGAGAGAAACACAAATGAGTGAGAGAGAAACACACACACACAGTGAAAGGGAAACACACATACAGAGTGAGAGAAACATACAGAGAGTGAGAGAGAAACAGACACAGAGTGAGAGAGAAACAGACACCCAGTGAGAGAGAAACACATACACAGTGCGAGAGAAACGCATACAGAGTGAGATAGATAAACACACACCGAGTAAGCGAAAAACACACAGAAATGACTACACAGATTAGGAAAGGAACACTAACAGAAAGTAAGAGAGAAACACACGCACAGGCAGAGCGAGACACACACACACACAAAGAGTGAGAGAGCTACATACAGACAAAGTTAGCGAGATACATTCATAGTGAGAGATAAGTAAAAAGAGAGAGAGAGAAATACGCGCACATAGCATGTGAGAGAAGCCGAGAGATTCAGAGAGAGAGAGAGAGCGGTAGAGAATTACCAACACAGTTCGAGAACGAAACACACAGCGCGTGAAAAACAGATAGAAATACACACAGACAGCATATGAGAGATACAGAGAGAAAATTGCACACCCCCTGTGCGAGCGAGAAGCAGGGAGAGAGAAATGCACAAACGAAGTGAGAAAGAAACAGAAAGAGAGAAATACACACACAGAGCTGGACAGAAACAACAAGAGAGAGGAACAGAGAGAGACAGAGAGAGTACCAGAGACAGAAGCACACAAACACATCGCGAAAGAGAAACAGAGGGAGAGAGTAACGCAAAAATTCTCTAATTGTGGAGTCCTGTAGCTCAGTGGTTAGAGCACTCGCTTTGCAAGTGAGAGACCTGAGTTCAATTCCAGGCAGAGGGCGAAACCTTGGGCAAGTTTCCTTACTCCACACAGAGCCTAATAATAATCCCTCCAAAACCCAAAACAATAAAAAAAATTGGTCATTTTCAATCTACGACTGTTTGTGGGACATTGCTGTGCGCAATTGGCTGCCGCGTTCGCCCACAAATATACAGTCAATTCACTTTACAGTGTGTTCTGTGAAGCGCTTTGGGACGTCCTCCCGACGTGAAAAGCGCTATACCAAATGCGAGGATTATTATTATTATTATATTATAAAAAGGGTGAGAGTGAAACACACACAGAGGGAGAAACACACACACACAGTATGAGAGAGAGAAACAAACACAGACTGAGAGAGAAACACACACACACACACACATACAAAATGAGAGCGAAACATACGCATCGAATAAACGAACCACACACAGTGTGAGAGACAAACAAAGAGAGCGAGAGAGAAAAACAGAGAGAGAGAGAGAGAGAGCGAGACAGTGAGAAAGAGAGAGTGAGAGCGAGACAGAGAGAAACACACAAAGAGCGTTGGAGAAACGCACACTCACAGACTGAGAGAGTCGCACACACAGTGTGAGCGAAATATATACACACAAATTGAGAGAGAAACACATATATAGAGAGAGATAGAAACACACCCAGAGAATGAGATAGAAACGCGCGCACACCCGTGCAGAATGAGAGACAAAGACACGCACATAAATATTTACACAGAGTGAAAGATACACAAACTGTGTGAGAGAAACACACAGAGTGAGAGACAAACATAGATCGCGAAAAAAATAATCACACACAGGGTGAGGGAGAACCACACAGTGAGTGAGGGAGAGAAACACACACGCAGACAGAATGAGATAGAAGCAGAGGGAGAACAATGCACAGAGAGAGAGGGAGAGAGAGAGAAAGAGAGGTAGAGAGAGATAGAGAGAGAGAGAAAGAGAGAGAAATACACAGAGAGTGAACACCGAGAGAAAACACATAACACGCGTGTGAGGGTAACAGAGATAAAGAAATACACATATGGAATGAGAAATAAACTGGTATACAGAGAAATACACATACACAGAGTTAGTGAGAAACAGAGAGAGAGAAACAAGCTGACTAACATTTCGCGAAAGTGAAAGAAAGACAGAGAAGTACGCAAAAAACGTGAGAGGGAATCACACAGAGAATGAGGGAGAATGAGAGATACACACAGACACAGTGGAGAGAAAAGCACACAGAGTGAAAGAAAAACACAGACGCAGAGCGAGTGAGAGAACGACACACACAGAGTGAGACAGAAACACACGAAAAGAGTGAGACACACCCATAGAGTGAGCGAAATACCAAAAGAAACAGAGGGGAGAAGCAGACACACAGAGTGAGACAGAAACACACAAAGTGAAAGAAACACAGTGACGAATGAGAGAGAAACAAACACAGAGTGAGGGTGAGCAACATACAGAGAATGCGAGAGAAAAATGAAACATAGAGGGAGGGAGAAGCAGACACACAGAGTGAGACAGAAACACACAAAGAGTGAGAGAAACACAGTCACGAATGAGAAACACACACATACAGTTAGAGAGAAATATATATACAGAGCGAAGGAAAAGCACACACACAGAGTGAGGGAGAAGCACACACACAGAGTGAGAGAAACACACACAAAGAGTGAGAGAAGCAAATGTACACACACACAGTGAGAGAGAAACTAAAGCACAGAGTGAGAGAGAAACACATGCACAGAGTGAGAGAGAAACACACACACACAGAGTAAGAGAGAAACAAAAACACAGAGTGAGAGAGAAACACACACACAGTGAGAGAAACACACAGTGTGAGAGAGAGAAAAACAGAAGCAGAGTGAGAGAAAAATATACACAGTGGTTATTATCAGCATGTGGATTAAGAAAAATGTCCAACGTTTCGCCCTGCCAAGAATGGATCCCAGTTATCTCGCTTGCAAGGCGAATGCTCCAATTAAGGAGCTGCAGAACACCAGAGCTACGTTGCCTCAGGCCTGCCCTGATTCCACAATAAGTTTTCCGTTTTGGTCCTAACTAACTCCACCTTTGCTTTGACCATCCTTTTACGTTTGATGTGATTATAGAAGACTTTAATGATCACTGTATGTTATCCGTTAATCGTTTCTCATGAACTCTCTTGGCCCCTCGTTTCCTTTTTCAGGTCTCCTCTTCACTTTCTGCAACCAGTTTGATTCTCCCCGTGTCTTTTGGATTTGAAATTTACAAAGCTTCTGTTTGTATTTCACTTGAAAACCAACTTCTTTTGGCATGCAGGGAAATCTAGCTCCTCCGTGATAACATCCCATTGCTTGTATGCCGTTTTCCAAGTCAATCTTTTCTTCCAGTCCACCTGGGCCAGATCCGTTTTCAACACGCCGGATCTACCTATTCCGATTGATAATCTTCAAATGCGATTGTTCCTTTTCCCTTTCCATACGTCCTCTAACCCTAATGCTTTTGTGATCACTGTTATCCACATGCTCTTCCACTGATACGGTATCCATTTGCCCAGCTTCGTTCTCCATGACGGGATATGGCCCTGCCTCCACTTTTTACTTCCCCATCTCTACTAAATAAATTGTAGCCAGGAATCTTAAAATCCCGTTCCTGGACTTGTTTCAGCTTGCTCTCAGTTTATTGGGGTTAAATTATATTCCCATATGTCTCTTCAAAGCTGTCTTTGCCTAATTTTCATTTATCGCCTCACTGGTCTCTCCTCTTTCTGCATGAATCTTTAGCCGAAGTTTTTTTGCTCTCGCTGTATTCGATGCTGTTTGTTTTATTTCTCTTACGTTCCTTCCTTGTCCCGTTCACCCTGCCAACTTAGTTTAGTTTAGAATGCAAAGGAAGACAATTCTGCATTCATTTTTTATGTTACTGGTTACTCGTCAGCTGTCTGTACTCAGACCTTATTATATTGGCTTGTGCAGGAATCACATTGTGGGATTTGGAAACGCTGAATGCGAGTGTGCGACCGCAGCCCAACACTCAATTTCAGATAATTGCATCAGACAGCATCGAGGACAAATCATCTGCCCTGAATGTGACAGGAGAGCTGAAAGCCAGTCTCCTGGGCGGAATGATCCAGTTACAAGGATCTGCCAAGTACCTGAACGACACAAGGAAGTCCCAGCACCAGGCCCGAGTAACGCTGCAGTATTCCACCACGACCAGATTTGAACAACTGTCCATGAAATACTTGGGGGAACAGAACATTTCTGACCGTAAAGTTTTTGATCAGGGCACAGCCACGCACGTGGTGACAGCAGTGCTATTCGGGGCTCAGGCCTTTTTTGTGTTTGATCGAGAGATCTCGTCCTCAGAGAGTCTTACCGACGTTCAGCGTCACATGGAAGCAAAAATTTGTAATATCCCCAAGATTGGAATTGACGGTGAAGTTTCCCTGAAAATGTCAGAAGAAGCAAAAGTAAATGACAAGAAATTCAGCTTCACCTTCTACGGTGATTATGCCCTTTCATTCATCCCCACCACCTTCGTGGACGCCATCGACATTTACACAAGCCTCCCCCAGCGGCTGGGAGAGAATGGAGAACATGCAGTGCCCATGAAAGTCTGGCTCTACCCGCTCAACAAGCTGGACTTCATGGCAGCACAACTGGTATGTGGCATCAGTGTGAACCTGGTCAGTCGCTCACAGGCTCTTCTGGAGGCCCTCAATGAGGTGGACATGAGGTGCAATGATATTATGACAGAATTTGCCCGCATCCCATTTCCCGAGATCAAACAAAAGCTCCAGAGGTTTAGAGCGCGGTGTGCAGAGCACAGGCTGGGCTTCCAGAAGCGCTTGGCTAGCATTCTGCCCTCTATCCGGGGAGGCGAGAAGGAGGAGGGAATTCTGGCCGATATTCTGAACGACAACGGGCAATCACCATTGGAAAGCCAGTCACTGACTGAATGGCTGAACAACATGCATCAGGAAATGTTTGTGGTGAGAAATTATCTCACAAAAATGAAAGACATAAAGTGTGTGACACAGAATGAGCTCGATACAGAGGTTTTGGACCCAATGATCGAGCACGTGGTCTGCTTCACGTTCACATCACTACATCAAGAAGATTTGCATCTGTCAGAAATAGACAATTATCTGCAATCTCAAAGCCTTGGGAAAGCATATCTGCCAATACCTGCCAATCCTGGCCAGGAGCCATGGTTCCGCTCCTCCCATTCGATGCGGGAGTGTGCACGAATATTCCTGGGTTTTTACACAGCCAACAGAGCAGATGAGAGCACCAAGTACGTTGTTGCCTCTGTGCCAGACAAGGACCACCCGGGAGCTTCCATTTACCTGTATGAAGATGGAACGTTACTGAGCAGATGTTTCAAACCTCCATCGAAACCTCCGACTCCCTCGGTGTGTGGAAGGTCACACGACAGTGTCAGCCTGAACTTAAATCCAGCAGACCCCAATGCTGGTCTGACTGTGGAGTACAGAGTGGAATACCGCACAGCCCCACAGGAAGGCTGGAGCATACTGACCACCCAGGAGCAAACAGAAGCCACCATACCTTGTTTAAGTCCATACAAAATGTATCAGTTCCAGTACAGAGCAGTGAGCAAAGAGAAGCTTCAGAGGTTCAGAGCGGACAGCCAGGTCAGTGACACTGTGAGTGTGTCGACACTTCCCACAAGTGCCCCTGGGAAGCCTTCGATAGTGCAGAAAGAAGCGTTTGGTGTGCAATTGACCTGGGACAAGCCCGATGTTGTGGGAGATGGTGTCACTGTACAGTATTACAAGATACAATACCAAGAAAGCAGGAAAACCTCAAATGCTGAATGTGACCAGTGGCAGGAAATCAGGACAAAGGACAGTGAATGTCTTTATATATTAGCGGGATTGAAACCCAGCACATCCTACATCCTTCGTGTATCCGCTGTTTGTGCTCAGGCAGGTGAGAGCGCACCAAGTTTCGAGACCTCACTAACAACAAAGGACATACCAAAGTCACCGTCCCGAAGTTTTCTGAACGAAAGCAAATTACTGAAAAATGGGAGCCCTTCGATTTATGAGCTCCAGCGTGTGAGAGTTGAAAACCAGGGAGACTTTGAAAAATACAGTTGTGGAAAGGGATTATTCACGCGCAATATCAAGTCTATCATGGTTCTCGGAGCTACAGGTTCGGGGAAAACCACCCTCATCAACGCCATGGCCAACTATATCCTCGGAGTGGAGTGGGAGGATGATTTCCGATTCAAGTTAATACACGAAGAGACTAACAGATCTCAGGCTGAAAGTCAAACAGCTTCAATCACTGCTTATGAACTCAACAACCAAGAGGGATTCAGGATTCCTTACCCTCTGATTATTATAGACACCCCAGGATTTGGAGACACCCGAGGAATAGCACGAGACAGAGAAATCATTGAAAAGATCAGAAATTTCTTTACGTCCCCACAGGGTGTAGATCAAATCGATGCCATATGCTTTGTTGTCCAGGCCTCTTTGGCCCGACTGACTACGACACAGAAATATATCTTTGATTCAATTCTTTCTCTTTTTGGCAAAGATATTGCAGAAAACATCCGAGTGTTGGTCACCTTCGCAGATGGACAGCTTCCTCCTGTTCTAGAGGCAATCAAACAATCTGAGATCCCGTGTCCCAAAGGGGAGGAAGATCAACCACTTCACTTCAAATTCAACAACTCGGCCATTTTCGCCCAAACTGGAACATCTGTTAATAATGTCAACACCAGGAACTTTGACAAAATGTTCTGGGAAATGGGAACAGCCAGCATGGAGCATTTCTTTAACGCTCTGCACAAAATGCCTACAAAGAGTCTACTTTTAACCAAGGAGGTTCTTGATGAGCGGAAGCAACTCGATGTTACTGTGGAGGGCCTGCAACCGCAAATCAATGTGGGTTTGAGCAAGCTGGAGGAGATTAGGAAAACACAGCATATTTTGCAGCAGCACGAAGCTGAAGTGGCGGCAAATCAAAACTTTGAGTATGATTTTGAATATACAGTACAAGAAAAGATTGATATCAGCGGGACGGGAACGTTCATAACTAATTGTTGTCATTGTAACTTCACATGTCACTATCCCTGTTGCATTCCCAATGACGGACACAAACATCGCTGTGCAGCTATGAAATCGGGAAACTGCACGGTCTGCCCCAACCATTGTCACTGGAGTGCTCATTTCAATCAAACTTACAAGTTTAATTATATCAAGAAAACTGAAAAGAGAACGTTTGCGGAGCTGAAAGACAAGTATGAGAAGGCCTCCGGTGAAAAGATGACCCAAGAAAAGCTGATGATGAAATTAGAGGAGGAATTACTTCTGATTGAAGTCACGGTTCTGAAACTGGTGGAAACATTATCTCATTGTCTTGAACGGCTTAAAGAAATAGCTCTCAGACCAAATCCACTGTCGACCCCGGAGTACATCGATCTGCTGATTGAGGCGGAGAAACAAGAAAGAAAGCCTGGATACATGGAACGCATTGAATCATTGAATCAGGTCAAGAATCAGGCACAGATATGCGTAAAAGTCAGCAACAAAGTGGACCTCTTACCAGAAGAGTTCAATATACACATACGCCAACAACAAATGCAGCAAGAAAACAAAAAAGGAAAGAAAGGATGGTTTAGCTGGCTCAATAAATAGCTCAGAAATCCACTTCGGCTGGCGGTGGATAGAATGAGCAATTGTATTGACCTCACTCGATGCTCTTCCTATGGATAATAGGACAACGCAACTCATTTGCTGCTGGCTTGAATGGTTCAGTGCAGCTGACCTTCGACGATATGATCTTCAGCAGCTTCCTCCAACTACAGGAGCATTCCATGATCAGGATGCAGTAGAATGGCAACCAAAGAGAATTATTAACTGTTGTAACGCAACTCATCAAACAGCTTGGAAGCCTGAAATTACACATTTCCAATCCTAATTAATGTAACTCTTAAATTCAGTCTAAACTAGGATGTCTCTCGCTCGACCAGTTTGCTGACGCTTCACATGTGTGTAATCCTGAACCCAATGAATCCGGTGGCTTTGAAGAATGATCATTGAATGTTCTCTTGTATTTTTTGTTTGACAATTAGTCTCATAGTAACCGAAAGACACATTAGTGATTATAGTGCTGATAATTTATAATTGCTATTAGATGTGGCCTAACCATCAATTCCACTATAATTACATTGATATATCGACATTCACCTCTAAACGACATCTCACAGCTCTGGAAGACACAGAACTTTGTCTATGGGCAGCACCGCAAGAAAACAAGTTTCGTCTGGATGAAGAAAGCCATACAGTACAGCGGTTGTCATCCCTACAAAACCTCGCACGAGTGTCTGAATCAGAACTTCAAGCTGCTTTTTAAACATGCCCTGAATCCTGACCTTAATCACTCATTCAGATAATCTGTACCAGTCGCTAATTGCCCTCCGTGTAAAGAAAAACTCCCTGTCGTCTGTCCTGAAATTACAATTGGATACTTGTGTCTTCTTCCACTGTCCTGTTGCAACCCAATCTATTGATCTGAGTTTATTTTTTCAATCCCAATTAAATTATTAGGTTCCATCTCAGTCTTCTTCTCTCCAGAGTGAAAGAGACTTCACTTGTCTAATCGTAGCTCAGAACTCATTCCTCCAACCTTGGGATCGTCCTCGTTGCTCTCCACTGCAAAGTCTCTAAGTCCGGGCAACCCTTATGTCACGGTGACCAGAGCTTTCAGCAAGACTCCAGATGTGGTCTGACAAGAGCAGTTTGCAGTCTGAGTTTGATGTCTGGGGATCTACACTCAGCTGATAACCTAATCCAACGCATCTTGGATTTCGAGATACATTCCATTGCAAGGCTTTCCGCAGCCAACCTGAACTGTCAATTCTTTATAAACCGATGAGACTCGTCAGACAGAACCTATCCTTTCTGAGCCTGTGTTGGATGTCAATTGTTCGATTATATTTTAGATATTTTTTCGTTTCCTTTCTAATGATTAACTGCACCGTGGTCTTACTGTTGAGCTCAGGGCAATGGTGTATAATTTCCAGGATTCATTTGCCGTTTTTATAACCCTTGCATTTGATATATTTGCCTTCTATATCGTTTTATTCCCAGATGCCTTTGGAGAATCTGGGTCTCCAGTATAGTGAATCGTGCAGCTCAAACAATGTTTGCTTCTACTGTGGCTGCACGTAGTGAGATTTTCTCTGATCAAAGTGAATAATTGTGTTGTTAAATTAGGTTAGCTTATGCTGCTTAGATCGAGAGGAGCTGATTTGCAGAATTACCAACTTGGTGATCGTTATTGTTTTGATGTTGTCAACGTGATGGTTATATGATTGTTGTCTTGTGTTGAGGTGACTGATAGAAATTCCGGTTTTCAATAAATTGAGCTGAGTTATTGAACGTGTACCTTAGTGTGACAAGTGTTAATTGGAGGCTGCTGTCACTCTACTTAAGAAGTTGTCATGATATAT
This sequence comes from Callorhinchus milii, assembly GCF_018977255.1. NCBI lineage: Eukaryota > Metazoa > Chordata > Chondrichthyes > Chimaeriformes > Callorhinchidae > Callorhinchus > Callorhinchus milii. The sequence goes on along the minus strand of NW_024704792.1, from coordinate 122,511 downwards.
TGTGCTATGATGAGTTACACTGACTAAGAAGGAAGAAGTGACTATGTTATGGACGTTGTAGATTTTAATGTAAATCGCTGAACAGTGTTCAGTTCTGATGATTAGCTGACCTGAAGTAATAATAATCTTTGCATTTGATATAGCGCTTTTCACGTCGCGCGGACGTCCCAAAGCGCTTCACAGAACACACTGTAAAGTGAATTGACTGTATATTTGTGGGCGAACGCGGCAGCCAATTGCGCAAGTAAACAGAGAAGCGTTATTAGAAAGTGTTGCTGAGCCACATATCAGCAGTCATAGCAAGCGCACCGTCTGCTTACCCAGCCGGGCAGACATCCCACCCGAATTGATGAGATTCAAGCCACTTGGATAAACAAGAGTCAAGTGACACGCAGGCAGAAAGAAGAACAGAGGTAGATGACAAAGGAACACAGCCGCAAGAGGTTCAACGTCTTCGATTATCAATCATCTAAAACAGGAGGCAGTTGTCTTGTATGTATGAACACTGATAATGTCATAAAAGTGAGGTTCAATACGTGAGCATAAAGCATAATATTTTATTGTGTAACCGTACCTGTTCTAACCGTGCTTAGGGAAACTACGACAATTGGAACCATGCTTAATATAACCATGCCTCTTGCGACCATCACTGTTGCGATCCTGTTGATTTTAATCTAGCCTAGCGTAACCATGTTTACTGCAACGGTGCTTATCGTAACCATGCATATTATTAGCATATTTATGGTAACCATGTTTACTGTAGCCTAGCCAAGTGTAACCATGTTTACTATAACTTAGCCAATTGTAGCCATGTTTGCCATAACTTACCTTATTTTAACCATGTTTAATAAAGCGATGCCTACTGCAATCATGTTTAATGTAACCATGCCTAGTTTAACCATGTTTGCTAGAACTTAGCCTTTTGTTATCATATTTACCATAACCATGCCTAGTGTAACCACGTTTACTGTAACCATGCCTAGTGTAACCATGTTTACTGTAATCATACCTGGTTTAACTTGCTTACTGAATCAATGCGAAGCTTTATGGATTTTTGCCTTAGTAAATAAATCAAATTTTGAGTATAGAAAACAAGTGTCTTTCGTTCCTCTATTTTCTGGTGCCTGACATTATATTTTATCTAATCACAATCTGCTGCTATTTTCCAGGGCATTTTGTCGCCAAATTAACAGAGCAGTAAACTCCACTGCTGGCTGTACCTTCACATACAACACTTCCCTGTAACCCCACTGTAAATCATTATTTAAAATGTTTGCTATCTCCCATTAATTTTTTTTCTATATGTTAATTAAATTGTGGGAAATCCTTAGGGTTTTATCGTCTTATGTGACTGCCCTCTCGCAGTTAAAATCAAAATCACACAAGCGAAGTGGAAATATGGAACACTCTTCCGCCAAAAGTCTCTGGAAGTTGGATCCATTCATAATTTCAGGAATGAGGTGCAACGATATTTGTTACATCAGGGTATTTGGGATATGGGGCATGGGTGGATAATTGGAGTTGAAGTACAGATCACCGTGATACGACAAAATGGTGGAAGAGGCTCGAGGGTCTGAATGGCCTACTCCTGTTCATATGTTACAGTCACTGTTTTAATACCTAGTTAATTTTAGAGATTACATTTTACATCTGCTGCTACTTCGATGTCCATTTGTCACTTGTCTCCGGAAATCTCGATTATAGAATGATAGATTCGTACAGCACCAAAAGAGGCCATTCGGCCCATCCAATTTTTGTGCCTTGAATAGAGCAATTTATCTCAATCCCAATCCCCAGCCCATTCCCGATAACCCTGAATACCCGTCCTCCTCAAACACCCGTCCACCGCGTCTTTAAGGTTCTATCCTCGTTATGTGCTGTTTCCTACTCCGTCAAATGACAACCCACTCCTCTTCCCTAGTATTGTAACATACATCCCTTGATTACTCAGTCGCACAAAGCATGAAGATGCCAGAGAGAGTATGCAGATAAAGGGGACAGAGATGTTGCCAAATTCGGTGTGAGTATGTAAGTGTCGAGTGAGGCGAGATCAGAGTGACAAGGAATTGTGTGAAAGTGGGAATTGCTGTGCGATGCCATCGTGAGTGTTCAAGTGTTGTGCTGCTAAAAAATGTTAAAAGTGTTGATACCATTGGAAGATCCCTGGTGACATCATCCGCAGACATGGAGTTACCTTCCACATGTATGCGGATGACACCCAACTCTAACTTTCCTCCTCTACTCTCAACTCCACGACCACCGATGTCCTGACAGCTGTCTGTCCGACATCGAGTCCTGGACGAGAGACAACTTTCTTCAGCTCAACGTACGAAAAACCGAGGCCCTCCTGATAGGCTCACGTCAGCGCCTCCGCACCTCAGGCGTCGACAACATCAGCATCCAAGGCTGCACTCTCCACCTCTCAAAGCCAGTCAGGAACCTCGGCGTTTTGTTCGACCCTGAGCTGTACTTTCTCCCTCATATCCGCGCCAAAACTGGCACCGCCTACCATCACCTCCGGAACATCGCCAGACAACGGCACTACCTCACCCCTCACACGGCTGAAACTCTGGTACACCCCTTTATCACCTCAAGGTAGGACTATGGGAACTCTCTCCTCGCCGGCCTTCCCGGCACCTGCCTCCAAAAGCTGCAGGTCATTCAGAACTCTGCAGCTCGTGTACTGTCCCGCACCAGGCTTCGGGACCACATCACTCCCACCCTCGCTCGCCTCCACTGGCTCCCCATCCCCCAGAGGATCGATTTCAAGATCCTCATGCTCTTGTATCCCTTCTCTGGTGCGGCTGTGATTTTCCCTTTCCCGTTGACGAGCTCTCTGTCCACTGCCAAATCCAGCTCTTGTTGGAGACCTGCACCTCCTAGTAATGTTTCGCTGAGGTCACAGAACACAGTAGCAATGAATAAAGCTAATCGGAGTGTCAGTCAGATGCGACGGTTGATATTCTGAGAGATTGCAGTGAGATGCTTCAATTTACTGATGCATGTTAAATCAGCGCTCACTTATTCCACCAATGTCAACCGATTGGCCTAGAATCGACCATGGTCTCCCTCGTGGCAGCAGCAACTACTAGCAGAAGTAATAATAAATATTGCTAAATTTTGTTTTGCAGACAAATCCACAAGTGGGATAGTGTGGCCAAGTAGCCTAAGTTGTTGGATTCAGAGTTCAATCTCTTCGGGGAAGTGGTTCAAATCCCACTGCTATCAAATGTTCATGACTTTCATCTTGTACATCGACCGAGTAAGATTATGCAATGTGCACATCAAGTGATTTTTCAACAGAGAGAGGTGCGCAGATTGGTACCAAGATGACTCAATCTTCCATTAGTATGAAAGGCCGTTAGATCACTTTGAGTCCAGCATAAGTTAACTTTACATCTCCAGCTATTCCATTTGACGGCAAGCGGGAAACCTCTTTCTAACGGGTAGAAAACAGAGAGTAGGGATAAACGAGTCATTCTCGAATTGGCAGAATGTGACTAGTGGAGTGCCACAAGGATCAGTGTTTGGGCCTCAGTTATTTACAATTTACATCAATGATCTAGACGAGGACATTGAATGTAACGTATCTAAATTCGCGTATGACACTAAACTAGGTGGAAGTGTAAGCTCTGAGGATGATGCAAAAAGATTGCAACGGGATATAGATAGGCTAGGGGAGTGCGCGAGTAGGTGGCAGATGATATTGAATGTGCGGATGTGTGAAGTTATTCATCTAGGTAGAAACAAATTACAAAAACAGATTATTTTCTAGAGGGGGGAGAGATTAGATAGTGTTAATGTTCAGGGGGATTTTGGTGGCCTTGTGCACCAGTCCCAAACAAGTGAGTTTGCAGGCGCAGCAAGCCACTAAGAAGGCGAACGGCAATATAATAATAATATGCCTTGCATTTGATATAGCGCTTTTCACGTCGGGAGGACGTCCCAAAGCGCTTCACAGAACACATTGTAAAGTAAATTGATTGTATATTTTTTGTGGGCGAAAGCTGCAGCCAATTGCGCACAGCAATGTCCCCCAGACATTCGTAGATTGAAAATGACCAATTTATTATTATTTTTTGTTTTGGAGGGATTATTATTAGGCTCTGTGTGGAGTAAGGAAACTTGCCCAAGGTTTCGCCCTCTGCCTGGAATTGAACTCGGGTCTCTCACTTGCAAATCGAGTGCTCTAACCACTGAGCTACAGGACTCCACATGTTAGCGTTCATTGCAAAAGGCTTAGAGTACAAGAGTAGGGAAGTCTTGCTGCAAATGTCTAGCGCCTTGGTGAGACCGCACCGAGAGTATTGTGTGCAGTTTTGGTTTCCTTATTTGAAAAGGACATACTTGCATTAGACGGGGTGCAGTTTAGATTAACTAGGCTAGTTCCTGGGATGAGAGCACTGACGTATGAGGATAGGCTGAATAAACTAGGGCTATATTCTGTACATCACAGAAGAATTAGGGGAGATCGTTTTGAAACATATAAGATTTTTAAAGGGCTGATAAAGTAGACACCGAGGGACTGTCTCCCCTGGTAGGGGAATCTATAACGAGGAGTCACACCCTTAAAATTAGCCTTTAAAACAGAGTTGAGGAAACTTTTCTTCACTCAGATGGTAGTGAATTTATGGAATTCACTACCCCAGAAGGCTGTAGATACTCAGTCCTTGAACATTTTAAAAGTTAAGACTGGTAGAATTTATAAAAATAGAGTGATTAGGGTATATGGGGATACGGCAGATAATTATTTCCTGCCACCCAGTATTACCATCACCCAGTCCTGTCCGTGGCTGTTAACCGAATGTTCTCTGGGACTCGGGGGAGTCTCATGCTCCCGGATGAAACTGTCTATGAAGCTCTTCCCATCTCTGATGCTGCGACGTTTCTCCACCTGAGACGCCAGCCAGGCTTTTCGAAGCTGGAGCTTTCTCAGTTGCAGACATTTGCTGAAAATGAAGTCGACCGGGCGCAGGATGCCGTCCACCCGCTCCCACATACTACGTCCCTCACACATCACGTGCCATCCATTCTCTACTCTCATTCTCGTTATTCCTATATTATTGTCATTAGAAGACATCTTACAAACTTTCAACTTACTCACTGCACCTTTTGCTTACTATCACCCAATTCCTTCTCACTCCGGACATACCTCACGTTGGGCCCTCTGGTACAGTGTGGCTCTCGAAGCGATTCCACNTTTTTTCAACTCTGGATGCAACCAGTTTCCGATTGCTCTGTAGTAATTTCGAATTAACAACTGACCAAGTGATTAATCAGTATGTTGCTTGTTATTGTTTAAGTTTAATTAGGTACAGCTGCTCCCTGTAGAGTTTCACAACAAGACCGATCAACAACAACAACAACAAGATTCCATTTATAAAGCGCCTTTAACGTCAGGAGGACGTCCCAAGGCGCTGCACAGTTGGGTCAGGACCCGAGCATTGGGGGAAATGGTCAGTGTGAGGGGAGGGAAGGAGCGAGGAGGGGGTAGAGAGTCGAGAGGGGAGCTGAAGGCACGGTCAAAGAGAAAGGTCTTGAGACCGGCCTTGAAGGAGGAAAGGGAGGAAGCGGTGAAGGCACTGGGGATAGAGTTCCAGAGCCTCGGAGATGAGAGGCTGAAGGCCACCGATGGTCGGGTGGTTGGGGCGGGGGATGTGGAGCAGACTGGAGCCGGAGGGACGGAGGGTACGGGCAGGTATGTAGGGGGATAGTAGATCAGAGAAGTAGGAGGGAGCGAGGCCGTGAATTGCCGTGTAGGTAAGGATGAGGATCTTGAATTCGATCCTCTGGGGGATGGGAATCCAGTGGAGGCGAGCGAGGGTGAGGTCGAGGGTGGGAGTGATGTGGTGCGGGACAGTACACGAGCTGCAGTGTTCTGGATGACCTGCAGTGTGAAGGGAGGGCCGGGAAGGCCGACGAAGAGAGAGTTCCCATAGTGCAGTCTTGAGGTGATAAAGGCGGGGACCAGAGTTTCAGCCGCGTGAGGGGTGAGGTAGTGCCGTTGTCTGGCGATGGTCCGGAGGGAGAGAGATGCAAACTAAGATTGTGAAAAGCAGAATTTGTAAGCGTGTGAGAGACACATAGGGAGAGACAGAGATTGTGAGAGACACAGAGGGAGAAACAGTGATTGTCAGTGTGAAATGGAGGGACCGAGGATGAGAGAAACAATGCGTTTGTGAGACAGAAGGAGAGGTATAGATGGAGAAAGACTGAGAGTGTGAGAGACACAGATGGAGAGAGAGATTGGAAGTTTGAGAGGGAGAGACCTAGTAAGAGACACAATGTTTGTGTGAGCAGGAAGGTCGGAGACACAGATGGAGAGAGGATGAGAGTGTGTGAGAGACAGATAGAGAGAGAGGGAGACGGAGAGTATGAGCGGCGCAGTGTTTCAGACTGTGGCAGAGATTGTGTGAAAGACATTGTGTGGGTATGTGTGCGTGTGTGTGTGTGTGAGAGAGAGAGAGAGAGACAGAGCGAGAGAGAGATGATGACAGTCAGGGCTTCTGTGGAGGTGTATCAGGGGCACTGTAAGTCTCTCTTCCAGGCTTCCCAATCAGGATAATCATGTTACTTGCTTTCGGCACAGATCGTTTAACGTCAGGAGAACCTCAAAAGTCATGTCACAGGGTTTAATATCAAGTGAACTCATTCTCTATTTTTTGAGTGAACTTGGCATCATACTTTGGCACAGTAACCTCCCACAAACAGTCATGGAGTGAACGGTCAATGTTATTGGTGGATTGTTGACCGTAGTAAAACCTAAGAGAGGCTCATCTGGAAATTGAATGCGGAACCTCTCACTTTTAATTGAATTGTGAGCCCGAAGCGAGAATCATACCCTCGATAGCCAACCAGCCTCGAGGTCTGAGTTGGAGCAAACATTCTTAACAATTAAAAAAAAATTGGATCCTATGTTCCCACCACTTAAATTTCTATTATGATGGGTTCAAAAGGCACCGCTTCAAAGGCTTAGGGAAGTCGATGACCACAAATTAGGAGATTTCCTCCGAATCACACAAATCTCTGTGAGTTTACACAGAGCCACAACCGGTCCCACACATTTGTCGCAGAAGAGAAGCTTCTTCCTGATCAAACCACATGTCTCCAATCCGGGCAAACTACTGTTCAGAGAAATATAGAGACAAAAATATGCTTAAGAAATTCTGCTGTTTCGTTTTATTTTTTCCTTTTACCGTTAAATATTTGAGTCCTTTTTGCAGGGACATTTATGTGGTTTGTGCTTTATATCGATGAAGTTGCTTAGCTAATACCATGACAGTGGTTCAGCTAAATATCAGCTTTTGCCACTTGACACCATGTCCAATGTTAACCCTTTGGTAGAGGTTGAATTGAACTTCTCTGGGATCTAACACCTGGAACAATATCCTTCTGTTTTGCTAATAGCTTTTCGGGAAATTTAATAGTTTTTTACACAACAACGGCACATACTGAAACATAATTATCATCTTATCTTAAAGCCTGAAATAGACAGAGAGAGAGCGAGAGAGAGTGATTAAGATTGTGAGAGACACAGTTTGTAGGAGAGACTGACAGTGTGAGACAAACGTCGTGGGAGAGTTTGACAGATACAGGGGGAGAGTGGGACAGGGAGTGTGAGACAGAGAGAGACGGAGAGTGAGGGACACAATGTGCGTGTGTGACAGACACTGTGAGAGACACCGGTTGATAGAGACTGGAAGTGTGGGAGGAAAAGTGTGTGAGAGACAGAGAATTTGAGAGAAACAGATGGAGGGATAATGAGAGTGTCAGAGGCACAGATGGAGATCGAGAGACACTGAGAGTTTGAGCGACATTGTGCTTTAGATTGTGAGTGAGAGTGTCAGAGTGCGTGTGAGAGAGACTGAGAGTTTGAGCAATTTTAACATTAGATTTCACATTAATTGTATTAATTTGCACAAACAGCTGAACTTCCGAAGTGAAAGACCCTATAACACTGTAATTTGTATTACACTATATTAAACTCGCAGCTTCAAGTGTTCTCGACGAGACTAAAAGCAGATTGTAGGTTCGAAGTGGGTTTCGCGTCCAGAGAAATACATAGAGAAAAAAACTCCTCTAAAGAAATTCTTTATTTCTGTTAGTATATTTTTTTAATTTTGCAATTGAATACTTCAGCCATGTTCCAGAGAGATGTTTCGCGCTTTATATACGGTAATTCTCTTTTACCAAAAGTGTCGAGGGATCTTTAACATCTGCAATGGAAAACGGTAGAAACTGCACCTCAATTTATCATCTCTTCTGAGAAACTCCGAGAGAAAGATGTAGACGGAGACCGAGAGTGCGGGAGACGCAAATGGAGCGAGAGACTCCAAGTGTGAAGACAGACCCAGTAGGTGAGTTTGTGCAACAGATAGTGCGTGAGAGACACTGAATAAGAGAGACACAGTGAGAGAGAAAGAGAGCGAGAGAGAGGGTGAGAGAGAGAGAGAGAGAGAGAGAGAAACGATGAGAGATGGGTCTTTTGTGGAGTTACAGGAAAGGCAGTGCGTGAGCAGAACATCACTCCAATGAGAAAGTCGCGCCCCAACCCCAACCCCACCGCCTGCAACAAGGAACCAGGAGTATAATATAACTTGTATTTGGCAAACAGACTTTAATGTCAGAAGACGTCGCAAGTTATGTCACAAGATACATTGTGAAGTGAAGTGACTGTGTATTTTGCGTGTTACCTGGACAAATTAACGTCCCATAAACAGGATTTTGAGAGCCTGAAGCGAGAATCATACCCCTCGACCAAATCATCTTCGCTCTCTGATTTAGAACAAACCTTCTGAATCAAATCAAAAATATAACCTTATATTCCCAGGACTTACTCTTCCATAATTAAGGGTTTAAATGGCACAAGCTCCAAGGCCTTGTGGAAATGGACGAACACAATGCGAGTGGTTTTCTCTAAATCTTGAAACTTTCTGTCAGCTGAAACAGAGCCACATCCCGTCCCACACATTGCTCAAAGAACAGAAGCCATCCTGCGCTCATCAACTCACAACTATCCAAACCGGCACACACTGTCTGCAGTGACGGCCAAAGCACCACTTTAAGAGCCACTGAAATCGATCTGATTCCTCGGCAGTTTTCAGTCTCTCTTGTGGAGAGACACCAAAGTTTCCCTCCAGACGAGAGGGGAGAGCGTGTCTCAGACAGAGTCGCGGTGATGTTTAACATATTTATTCTCCAGGACATCATGAGAATTACTTTGCCATCACATTTCGCACAAGTTACAATCAATCGTTTTCACAAACGGAATGCACCAGTTTCTTCTCTTCGATATTAACAGCTGAGTTGGAGCTTGAAATGTAGAGTTGTCTGCTCCCTCATCCCTGGGGAAATCTCAAGTTAGCTCTTCATTATCCAAGCAACACAGAGGCCTGGAGAGATACAGCAGAATAGCAGACATGTTACTTTATTTATCATGATTTTGCAAATATATGTTTAATTGAACAATGATTGCAGGTGAAACATCACAGCTTTTAGCTGGGCTCATAATTTATCACAATAGTCCCAGTAATGAGCAATCGATTTCAAATATCCCTCTTGAGAACGATGTATAGATTAACAATGGAATGTCTGTCATTAGCTCAAAGTTTCTCCGGAGAAAAAAAGAGTAATATCACATTTATTTAATTGAATTGTCAAGTATTTTAAAAGCTACTATTTCTCACAAACACTCACCTCCTCTACTGCGTATCTATGTCTGAGCCTTTGAGTATTTCCATTCGACAATTGTACATAAGCTGAAGCAGCAGAACTTAATGCATGTTGAATCAACGACATGTAAGGTCATAGAATGATACAGAGACAGGTCATTCCAACAACTGGTCCACTCGTGCACACCAATTCCATCCCCGTAATCCCCTCCTTAACCCTTCTATTCCCCACTTTTATACACCTCTGTTGCCCTCTCCCACAACGCTCAATTCACTTCTCCTACACACCCTCTATTTAATGCAGTTTCTGAGAATCAGCTTCACAATAACCGGTTTTTCGTGCGTGTCTGTGTGTGATGCTGAGGCAAATAAATCATTTCAAATATATCACGATTCGTTCTAGTTCTGTGTGTTCTCAGTAAAAATAGAAAGAGAAAGGAAGTCTGAGTAACTGCTAAGAGAAAGAGGGAGAAATCTGTTCTGTGCAGAGAGGGAAAGACAAAGGGTTGAGCAGGTTACTAGAAAGGTTGATTGAGACAATGAAACTTAGAGGCATTTAAATTGTAACTCGATCCTTTGCTATGAAAATGATTGAGTATATTCTGGATCGATTAGGTCACATAGGCCTCAGGGCCTTCTTCAGGGGAAACGTTGTAATTGTATCCTATGATATCAGATACCGAAAATATCAAACTGTAATGAATGTGCAATTTATTAAGCCAAAAAAGCCAAAGGACAGGTATTGCACACACGGACATTAAGAAACCGATATAGTGTTTAATAATTAGATAAACTTAAAGCCAAAGTATTTATAGAATGAACAGAGAACAGTGAGAATGATTGTACCATCAGATTTCACATTAATTAAACTAGTTTGGGCAAAAGTTGTTTACCAGTTTCCTCTCGTGCAGTTTAGAGCTGAATTTCCGACGTGAAAGCCACTAAACATATGTGATTGGTATTATATTGTGTTAAACTTGCAGCTGAAATGGCCGAAAAGCCGCTGAAACCCTGGTCCATGCCTTTGTCACCTCTCGACTGGACAGCTCAAACTTCCTCCTCGCCGGTCTCTCATCCACCACCATCCATAAAATCCAAATAATTTCACACTCTGCCGCCCGCATTCTCACCCGCACGAAATTCCGCTCCCCAATCACCCGAGTACTGGCCAGACTGGACAGACTCCCTGTGCCAGAGACGATCGAGTTCAAGATCCTCACCTTTGTATTCACATCCCTGCATTCCTTTGCACCCCCCTACCTCTCCGACCTCTTCTCTCCTCAAAACAGTACCCGTTGCATTCATTCCCCAGGGTCTTTCCTCCTACTCGTCCCCGGAGTCCTCCACGCCTCCCTAGGCGGCCGTGCCTTCAGCCGCTAGGCCTGAGTCTCTGGAACAGCCTTGATCACTCCGTTCGTTTCGCCCCCTCCCTTCCCATTTTCAGATCTCTGCTGAAGTCCTTTCATTTCGACCGCGCCTTTTGTCAATCCAACCCTACTGCTGGCTCGGTCCCGGCATCCGTTACTTTAAAGCTCTCTGAGACGCCGTACGGCGTGGAGGACGCTATATAAATCCAACTTGCTGTAGTTTTTATATATGTTTGAAGTTGCGGCTGAGGACAATGTATTTTCCGTAATTGTCAGGAGCTATAATCCCCACACTGGTGAATGGAGGCGGCCGCTGTTTGTGGAGAGTAGAGCTGTGCACCAGTCACACTTGGAGGACAGCTTGTGGCTAGACCCTGAACATGGAGATGGCAGGATATATTTGTAAATATTTGGGATGTGGATTTGCTCTATCAGCCTCAAGTGATGCTCACTTTGGATAAGGTTCGGGGCCTGTGATTGTTCGGCCTGACTGCGGACACGGACTTCTCACCTCTTCCCTTCCTCTATCCACCTCTTTTCACCTCTCTTCCAATTCCCTCCCTCTCCCCCAACCCGTACGCCCTTTCTTCCTCTTTCTCCCCATCTTTCCCCGCTCTCCCACCCTCTACACACTCTTCCCCTTCTCTCGAACAATGGGTCATTGGGACAAGTTGGGAGCTTTTTCAAGAATCTCATCGGCACACGCACGATGGAAGAAATGGTCTCAATTTGTTCTGTAACATTCAATTATTCTACGATTCTTGATAGGGATAGTGACATTGTGCCCCGTATCCCCTGATTTCCTCCCCCTAATCCTTCCCCTTAACCTATCTTTCACCTAATTTGTTGATTTATCCCTTTAACTGCTGCTATATTCATATTTCCGTCCCCCTTTCCCATGCTTTCCAAACAATACGTCTCTTTGCATCGTTACAAGGCGCTACCATGTGCTAAGGGAAAGATATGAATGCAGGGAGTTGTTGTCACAGTCTTTTAGATTGGGTAATCAGGAGTGAACTTTCCACGCTGCATTGCATTCCAACCAGATTCAGATACCCATGTGCCAATGGCATAGGTAGAAACACAGAAATATCCAGCATAGGTGATGGTGATGGTGTTTCTGTGGTGCTCCATAAAAGTGCAATCATTTCAGTCGTGTTTACCTGTCCACAGGAGGAAGCCTATCTCCGTGCTATAAAGATATCAGGCTGACAAAAGAAACCTCTGTCGCTAGAATAATCATGATTCAGTCACTGACCATTGTGGTATCTGTGTCTTTCACAGGTTCCTCGACTACTCAGGGAACAGCGAACCTTGTCCGCCTCATCCTGGTGATCGTATTGTCTCCGGTAATTATTGTCCTGCTCGTGGTTCAATTCCGACCAAAACAAGAAGATAACAGTCAAGAAAGGGTTATTGAAGAAACGACCTGACTTCTCCACTGATCTCCTTAAAGCTCTCATAATCCAACTGGTGTACAGACTATCCTCCGCTCAGACCAAATAATCTTTCTCTTACCCTTGATATAATTTCCTGCCTTTGCGCTTGGCTCAAACACCTTTATGCACTCACTTCCCAGTACTCTGTCTTCTTTACCCTCCTGTAGCAGGTGAAATGGGCCCCTTGAGGGATGAGCGGCAAAATGCAACTGCCAATAATAGGAACAATAGCAATTCACACATTAGTTATTGCAGATGTCACATCAGGAAAACTTGTGAAAGCAGCTTTCAAATGTACTGTTGAAAGACGAGGTTATTTTGGGGTAAAAGCGACAGGTAATTTGTGCACTGCAACGTCCTAGAATCATCGAACAAATTAGTGAAACCATAGCATGACTTGATCTATTTTATAGCGGACAAAGATATTTACGGAATTGTTTTGCAGTGGGTGAAGCTGGAACAGCTCCTTAAATTTGATCACACATTAGCACATCAACAGATGTCAGAGGGAGATGGACTTTGACTTTGGGAGTAAGGGATTGAGGTGTTCGGGGGAAATGAATGGAGACGTACAATACCAAACAATATACAGTTATATAGCACATTTCAAAGCAGGAACATGCCTTAAAATGATGTATAAAGCTGAATACACTTGTAGACAATGCCCTGACTTTTAGCCGTCGCTCTCGTGTGTACATCTAACTTCCTAAAGCTTGCTTCAAACTATCCATTCAACTCTGAAAGTTTAAATTGTATCATAATAAACAGTTCATAGTTCTTACCTTTGTTATAGATCCTTTCGTACGAGGAGAATGTCTCAAAGCGCGTCACAGAGTACACTTTTTAGTGTAGTGACTCTGTGTTTGTGTGTGATTGCAGCAGGAAATTTGCGCATAACACTGACGCCATGTTGAAATTTCCTGTTATGTGAATGGAATGGGTGCTCTCTACAAGTAAAGTTTCCTATTCAGCTGTGTTTGGCATTACATGATACATCGTAGGAATGTATATTCACTTTTAATATGTTTGATCAAATGAAATATACAGTGGCAATCATTTTAATATCTCAACGCTTTATAATCTGTTAAACGGATTATGAAGGTCCTTCAGTGTGTATTTTACATACAATAGAGATAATCTGACATTTATATTGTTATAGCTTCGTTTAAATGAATGTCCGCTGCTAAATCTGTAAACGATTTGAGGTGAAACAGACAGTTGCTTCTGCAGCTGATGGCCTTCATGAGTCTGTGCTTTCCAGGGAGATTTTATTAAGAATTTTGTGACTTTTCTTGGATTAATATTTGTTGCTCTTCCCTTGCTTGGTTGGATATGTTTGTGAGAAGAAGGAACGTAACAGCAGTTATTTTGCACGAGTAGTGAAAAAAAAACAAGGAAACGGTTTGAATGGTGAAAGAAATGACTCAGTGGCTGCGCTGTTATTGCAGTATCTCCCCTCCTTGCTGATGTGTTGCAACAGGGGAGGACTGTGTTGTTAGATGGTATCCGTTCAGTAAAAATCAAAGGGAATGCGTCTCATTGCGTTGTTGTAAAGTGGTTGATTGGATCGGAGAAACGCTGTATTTGTGTTCGTCCATGACTTGACACATGTTCAATACACTTGATTGAGAAGAAGAGGATCTTAGAGACTGATCGGCAACGTTACCTTTCTTTACATGCAGATCGCTATATAAAAGTTTACTTAATACAGAACCGACTGATCCTGAGTTTGATTATCTCGGTGTTCGATATCTGAAAGTTAATAGTTCAGGTTTATTTAAGGGTCAGGGAATTTATTTACATTCAATATCAGATTGTTACAATTGCTGTCAGCACCAGAGAGTCTTTCTTCTCTAATCCTGTCACTGAGCCAGGATGCATCGTCTGTCATCAGCAGTGCTTTCGAATACCATGTACCCACGAAGCTCAGCAACCAGATAACAACAAGAGATTGCTTATATACAGCACTGTTCCTGTTGGGAGGACGTCCCAACAACAACAAGATTCCATTTATTGAGTGCCTTTCACGTCGGGAGGACGTCCCAAGGCGCTGTACAGTTAGGTCAGGACCCGAGCATTGGGGGGAGAATGGTCACGGTGAGGGGAGGGAAGGGAGGGAGCGAGGAGGGGGTAGATATTCGAGAGCGGAGCTGAAGGTACGGTCAAAGAGAAAGGTCTTGAGACCGGCCTTGAAGGAGGAAAGGGAGGAGGCGGCGAAGGCACTGGGGGATGGAGTTCCAGAGCCTCGGGGCTGAGAGACTGAAGGCCACCGATGGTAGAGCGGTTGGGGCGGGGGATGTGGAGCAGACCGGAGCCGGAGGAACGGCGGGTACGGGCAGGTAAGTAGGGGGATAGTAGGTCGGAGAGGTAGGAGGGAGCGAGGCCGTGAATGGCCTTGTAGGTGAGGGTGAGGATCTTGAATTCGAAGTCGCTGAACAGTCGAGGATTCGTATCTGACTGGAGGTTGCAGTCCTTTCTTTCCTTATTGGGGGAAAGAAAGTTTGCAAGTCAAAGAGGAAGGTTTTGAAACGGACCGATTTTTCGCTTTGAAAGAAAGAAAGATGTGCTCTCACTTTGGTAACCCGAGGTATTGTAGGCTGGAGACTGGCTTCCTGATCTGATTGTAATGTTGCCAACAGCCCACAAGACAGCAATGCTGAGGAACTCCAAAGTTAACTCTTTATTACTCAAAGCAACACAAATTTCTGGACAGATAAAGCACAACAGTGGAACAAGTTGCTATATTTACCACAATTTTGCAAGTATGTATTTCATACAACAATGATTTTCGGATTGATAATTAATCAGTAAAGTCTCTGGGATTAGAAATATAGTTCGCATATTCCAATTGAGTACACGTCTATGGATAAACAATGGAATATCTATTATCAGCTTTGGAAAAAAAATACTTACGGATTGTCGCAAGAATAATACGGGAAGGGAATCAAGTGTATTGTGTCAGTCTGGCTCAGGAGCTCAGTAGCACTCTCGTTCTTGATTCAGAGTGTTCTAGGTTGATGTTTCACATTGGGAATAGTTTAGTGCCATGGCATATTTAACTTCCACCTGATAAAGCAGCCAGATCTCAGTTGAACATTTCTTCCAAAGGACGGCACCTCAGACAATGTAACACAGCACCATCACTGCACTAGAAATGTAGTTAAGACAATGTGATTCCATGTTCCAATATGGGGCTTGAACCAACAAACTGGTGACCCAGAGGCGAGATTGTTACGACTGAGTCAGGCTGCGACACACTGTCCTTTGGAAATTTCTGGTATCCCTCACGTGCATGATTCTCCTAGGCTTCATGATTTCCCTTAAACACATCCCATCAGTTAATGACATTCTACAATCCAAACCTATTTACACATGACAGATATACCAGGCTTTATTCCGCACGTTTACTCAAACAAAATGATGCAGAGAGACAATGCATATAGAGAGACAAAGCCTTTTATAAAGCTAATAGGAAAGCTATACATTGGCTAGGCCTGTTATGTAGTGACGGAGCAAGTTATACAGATACTAGGCCCGCTAAGCAGGGACAAGTCTTGTTATGCTGATACCAGACCTGTTGTATAGGGAACAGCCTGTTAAAGAGTGACCAGGCCTGTTATACAGCGAACAGGCCTGTTTTACAGCAAGCAGGCTGGTGCCCCTGATACCAGGGCTAGTAACAGAGACCTGGCCTGTTATACAGGGATCAGAGAAGTTATACCGAGACTAGAACAAAAGACAATATACTGTAGATGCTGGAATCTGAAACAAAACTAGAGAGAGCTGGCCTGTTATACCGGGAGAGCTGTTTTTAGAGATCAAACCTGTTATACAGATACCAGACTTGTTATAAAGAGACGAGGCCTGTTATACTTAGAGCTCTCTCTGACTTTGTGTACAGAGACCAGAACTGTTTTAGGCACAGGCAAAACCAATTATACAACAGTAATCTCTGTAAGGTAAATATTCATGCAAACAAACTGCCAGATATTGCACCACTTAATGGCTGACAATCATTCGGTCAGAACAGCAGGTGGAGTTCAACGGTAGAGTGGATAGACGCAGTTGTGTGTAATGAACTTGTGAAGGTGAACCTCATGTCTGTAAATTTACGCCCCAATCATCCCGTATACGCCGATATAACCCTGGCAAGTCTCTTAGGAATCTTAGAGGTTAATGCAAGATAAGCTGTAATGTTTCTATATTATGGAGAATATAGGCCTAGTCTACTCATCCTCTCCTCGTAGGTCAACTCCCTTATGCCAGTAACCAAGCTCGTGAACCTATGTTGCATCGCCTCGAAAATGAGTATATCTTTTCTTATATAAGAAGACCAAAACTACACACAATATTCCACGCAAAGTCTCAGTTGGGAGTTGGAACCATATTATTTACTTTCTTCCTGCCAGTTATCTGACCATGTTATATGATGCAGTCCGAACATCAACACGATTATGTCTGACTTATTTGAACCACAACATATTTAATATTATTCTCTGTATGCTACGGCGTTTTTGTCTATTATTTTGATTATTAAATCAATGAAAACCATAAAGTTGGTCAATCTTTCTCTGCAGAAAATAGGCCCTATTTAATGTGTACATTCTCGAAATACTTATCGCAATCGATGTGGTATTACAAGATTCAATTTGTCCTCAAATGCGTTTTCATTAATGTATTTGCAACAGCATTGTCTGCAGTTGTGGATTGGAATATTTTGAGGAAATAAACAGAATAAGGAGACTACTTAGAGTGACAAATGCTGCTTTCACCTAATTAGCTTACATTTTGCAGAATTCATGAGAAGAAAACATAACTCTCTTCATATGATCGAAAAATTATAAAACAGGCCAGGTGCTCACCAAATTGTGCTCGATAAGAATCGACCACATTCTGACCATTTACAGAAATGCTCTTGTATGTACAGGGTTTCATACTGTTTGTCTTTTTTTCCCAACGAACAGCCTTTTTTTCATTAATTAAGATGATCACAATATGAACAGAGAGCCATCTCTCAGAGCGCTGCATATAATTTACTGCAAAGTGTGCATTCTGTGACCCACCATGGGAACATAGATTGTGCAGAAATATGCCACACAGAGCAGTAGAGGGAGTGACTAATTTGGTGGGGTATTTGAAACTGTAATTACAAAATCCTTTAAATTAGGGACCGTATCATCGAATAATGATACACGTTTTGCCTACAAATATAAAGTTAATTCACTTTACAGTATATTCTGGGAAACGCTTTGAGCCGCCAAAAAGAAAGTCACCTGAAAAGCGCTTTGTCAGATGTAAAGATTATTATTATTATTAATATCCAGCAGCGCAGGCACAGGGAGTGCCTCAGTCAAAGATGTGCTCAGAACTGAGAACCACTAGCCGAGCAGCGCTTCCTCATCACTGCAGCTGGGTGTCAGTCGTGCCAATATCAGTTTCCAGTCCTGTATGTACATTATTGTAAGCCATTCAGACCTTGTGGCATTGACCCAATTCTAGCATTGCGTTTCGGCTTCAACCCATAATATTCTGAATCAGAGGCGAGCGAGAGCGTTACCTACTGAGCCAGACTGAACGAGTCAACAAATTTGTTCTTCGCTGGAAGGATGAATTGAACTTATGGACAAATTAAGGCAAATTATATTTGTCGATAAGCGTAATTCATTTTAAAATATTCACTTGCGGAGTGGGGAGGCAAATGGTTTCTACAATGTGCTACCAGGGAGTGGGTGAAGAAAGCCTGAAAGCCCAATGGTGGGATGGGCAGGAAAGGGGTCATTAAACAAATGGAGGAATCATATCAGTTCATATGGTGAAAGGCATTTGCACAGGACGGTTGGGGCAAAAACCTCGGAAAGGGCTTATAGTTCAGGAATAGGCTATGATCAGCCGGTACCTGGTGGCTATGATCACCTGGGGATATGATGGTGGCTTTGATCGCACGGTGGCTATGAACAACCCATTTAAGTCATTGACAATTGTGCTTGAATGAAAGACTTTCTTCAATAACGTTACCACTTGCTATGGTAATCAGTTTCAATGCATTCCCCAGCCGTTTAGCAGACATCCTTTTATATTTCTCTTCCAGATGTTTCAAAATATTCTCTGATCAGGAAATAATAAGGTTGCTAAAGCCACGTTTTCAGGTTGGGCATGCAATGTCATAACTCATGCTCCTTTTGCTTTGGAATCGAGTATTAGGCTTGCATTGCAGTAATATACTGGACTGGTTACCAAAACTTTCCTGTACCTTTCTGACAAAAGTACAATTATTTAGTTTTGTTAGTGCGCATAAATCAATAACCTCAGCGGTGTTCCTTAATATTTCTAATTTATTAATCTGCATTGCTTCACCTGGACGAAATGAAAATTGTTTCAGATTGCACATCAGTTCACCTAAATTGCAATAACAGTGTTTGCTTGCAGCTTCATCCCTTGCAGTTTTACAACTCATCGCTACCCCCTACCTACCTGCCCGTTCCCTCTGTTCCTCTGGCTCCGGTCTGCTCCACATCCCCTGCCCCAATCGCCCTACCATCGGTGGTCGGGCCTTCAGCCTCTCAGCCCCGAGGCTCTGGAACTCTAACCCCCAGTGACTTCGCCGCTTCCTCCCTTTCCTCCTTCAAGGCCGGTCTCAAGAACTTTCTCTTTGACCTTCAGCCTTCAGCTCCGCTCTCGACTCTCTCCCCCCTCCTCGCCCCCTCCCTTTCCTACCGTCACCCTGACCATCTCCCCCAATGCTCGGGTCCTGACGCAACTGTACAGCGCCTTGGGACGTCCTCCCGACGTGAAAGGCGCTCAATAAATGGAATCTTGTTGTTGTTGTTGTTGATCCTGTGGAGTCCTGTAGCTCAGTGGTTAGAGCACTCGCTTTGCAAGCGAGAGACCTGAGTTCAATCCCAGGCAGAGGGCGAAACCTTGGGCAAGTTTCCTTACTCCACACAGAGCCTAATAATAATCCCTCCATAAAACCAAAAACAATAATAAATTGGTCATTTTCAATCTACGACTGTTTGTGGGACATTGCTGTGCGCAATTGGCTGCCGCGTTCGCCCACAAATATACAGTCAATTCACTTTACAGTGTGTTCTGTGAAGCGCTTTCGGACGTCCTCCCGACGTGAAAAGCGCTATATCAAATGCAAGGATTATTATTATTATTCACATTGCAATAGAGAAATATCTGCTCCCCCAGTGGCTGGAGACTGGTTTCCTTCTCTGAATGTAATGCTCTCAAAAGCCGACAAGACAGCAGTGCTGGGGAACTCTCCAGTTAACTCTTGATTACTCAATACGAAACCAAAATTTTGGACAGGTAAAGCACAATAGCAGAAATACGTTGCTTTATTTGTCACAATTTTCCAAGTAGTTGCAGTTCAGTATAATCAGCAGTATTTTACTTTATATTCTGTGAAGCACATTGTGTTCTCCCGAAGATGTGACAGTGCACTGTATCAAATCGAAGGATTATTATTATAATAGCTGGACAATGCCTGTCATACAAAGACCACGCTTTTTATTCTGAGTCCATTGATCTTCATTTGAAGTATGAATGCAACTTATTGTCTCTACGGGGAAAGTGAAGGCGAAAGATAATTTGGCGAATCGTATAAATCCATTTACAATGCTCAGGTTAATTTATATAACGATACGTTAATTAGCATCACTGCTTAGTAATTGTTGTTCGCGTAGTTCGTGGTAAATGTCAATAAAGAGTGAAAATTACAAAAAAAGGCGTTTTTAATTCTAATAAGTATCTACGGCTTTATAGATATAAGTAATGTGTTAATTACGCGGGGAATTACATTTCCAAATCCAGATCCGTTAGCAAAGCACCAGAAACTCCATGTTAATGTTAATATAATCTGTTGCTTTGCCTTTCACTGTACACACACACACGCACACTTACACGTTTTATGGCAGGAAAGAAGCAGAAGCTCAAATGTTATCTGACAGCAGTTTCAAATGTAAGTCTTTAAAATCCAAAGAGGCATCACAGAGCCTTAGCAATTTACAGTTCAGAAGAAAGTGATTCATAATGTGTATGATCAAAGGATTGATACAATTATTGATATGAGGTAGTTCTGTTGGACAGACATGTCGGTATGAACACAACTCAGATGTCAGCACATTGGCTTCTGAGGATTAAATCCCACAGTGACGTGTTCCTACAGCGTTTGAGAGACCTGTAATCACAGCACAGAAACGCTCAGGAATGATCTCTTTGTTGTTACATATTTTATTATTTGCTGCTACATGTACTGGCGCCATTGTTCACATTTCTAGTATTAATAATGGTGGAGACCTGTAGCTCAGTGGATAGAGCACTCGCTTTGCAAGTGAGAGACCTGAGTTCAATTCCAGGTAGAGGGCGAAACCTGGGGAAGTTTCCTTACTCCACACAAAGCCTAATAATAATCCCTCCAAAACCAAAAACAATAATAAAACTGGTCATTTTTCAATCGAAGACTGTTTGTGGGACATTGCTGTGCGCAATTGGCTGCCGTTTTCACCGGTAAATATACAGTCAATTCACTTTATAGTGTGTTCTGTGAAGCGCTTTGGGACGTCCTCCCGACGTGAAAAAGCGCTATATCAAATGCAAGGATTATTATTATTATTATTATTTACATAACTTGATCTAATGCGTTAAATTGGCCTTCATTTAGTTCAACATCACATCCAGTTCCTGCTGCAAAGCACCACGAAATCTGTGGTGCAGCTCGTGTCGACTAAAATTATTTGTATCTCTCTGTATGATCTGCCGCTGCAGATTCCATTACCAGTCCTTCTCGTCAACACCACACTACCACCACCCGCCCCCCACTCCCACTCAACATTTCCTACTCTCTCTCTATCACACCCCACATCTCTGTGGGACGTGGAGAGGACCCGCACATTGCGGAAGTCGCCAAATTCGCTTACAAAAATAACAATTTGGTCACATAATTTTGGCCCACAACTGTTTGTGAGATACCACTGTACACAACCGCTGCCGCGATTGAAACACAAAACACGCAATGAGCGTCTGAAAGCGTTTCTATAAAGCACTTTGAGACTTCTTAATGACGTGATCAGGCGCTATAATCAAAGCAAAGATTATGATTATTACTAGTAGTAGTCATATAAATAATGCATTTATATACACGTATATATCTTACCATTTGACTAAGACATATCAAATGTTGTATTTGCATCACGAATATTTGGTCACCCAACATTGTGTCCGACTCGCTCAGGAGGTATCGCCCTCCGAGAGGAAGGTTTTGCCGACATTCACGGCTTTGAACTCATTTTGTCCAGAGTGACACACCAGCGCAGGGCTGGGAGTATCCTGCATTGACGGAGATGCTGTACTTCCTCTGGTAAATTAAACCAAGATCTTGTTTTCCTGTTCAGGTGGACATCAAATATCCCATGGCACGATGCCAAAAGGGGAGGGAGTTTTTTCTACTCCTGTATCCTGGCCGACAATCCCTCAAATTAAGTTGGTCAATTACTTCATTGCTGTTTATAAAACATTGCTGCACCGAATTGGCAAACGACTTTGTCCAGTGTAAATCATTAACAATATAATATTATATGTATATTTGCAATTTGTAAATTATCTTCAAATCCTTTTCATCTACCTTCTTATTTCATTTCTATGCATTCGTTTAGTCATTTTTCCTGTGTATATTACAATTTGCTCATCAACATAATTATTACTCCATGATGTTAAGCATGATATTTTAGTACACATCCTGTTAGAATCAGATCTGCCAGCAGTATATAAAATGGAAACGTATTGTAATGGGGGATTTGGGAAAGAGATTGTAAGCATAAAAATTGCAGATTGCACACACAAGCACACTTTCTGTAAGCTATGAACGCTGAAAGATCTTGGAAATATTCTGGAATGTTGTTAAATGGTTGACAAGTTTATAAATGTCGAGGAATTTGATATTAATCGTGGGAGAGCATATCTCTGAACTGTATTGATAATAACATTTATATTTCCTGTTAAGCCTGCACTTCATTACATTGAGTACAGAGTGCTTTGCAGGAAATAATATAAACTGGAATGGTTGCGCGGGTCGTGGACAAACATGGCAGCCAATTCATCCATATCAATGTCCCCCAAAACCGCAATGGAGGGAATTGCCATTTGGCAATCCAAACAAAGTCAATTCAGTTGATTCAGTTTCAATGCGTATTGATATGATTTATTTACCAAGCAGCTTATGCATTAGAATTCAATAATCATTTCAACTATCATTAATTTCAAACACAGCCTCTTTGATACTAATTGGCATAGTGAAACTGATTTAGTTATCTGCTCGAACAGCTATCGAATAACTACCAATGCTATTCCTTAATGCTCCAATGATAAAAGTAGGACTCAACAAGAAGCCATACTGTTGATTCAATTAGGATATTTTATTTATTATAAAATTCCTTAAATTCCTTAAATTTCTTTAAATCAGAGCTTTTAATGTTTGCAGAACTTGATGTTGAACCGGGAAGAGACTTGAGGTCATCAAGCTACACGCTACTTTGTGTACATGGTGCCACAGAAATGTAATTTGGTTTTTTTGTGTGTTGTTGTGCTTTTGTGATGCTATATCACGATCGCAGTATGTGGTCGAGCAGTTGGACGGAAGGAAGGTCTGAGGTTGAAAGATTATTATGACATTGATAGGGATATGAAAGACAAGGCTTAAAATGGGTTTGATTTGATGGATGGGTAAAATGGCTGAACGAACAATTTCGTGTGAGAACATGAATAGACGTGATGGGTGAAGTTTCCTGCTTTGTCCAATGCTGTACATTCCTGGAAATGTATTGGCCCGTGTCCACCTATGATTGATTGTGGCTATTTGTAACTGTTGCCTTCTGTTCACTGACTCGTGAAATGATGAAAATAATATTTTTGAACAGATCTTATTTCAGC
This sequence comes from Callorhinchus milii, assembly GCF_018977255.1. Lineage (NCBI taxonomy): Eukaryota > Metazoa > Chordata > Chondrichthyes > Chimaeriformes > Callorhinchidae > Callorhinchus > Callorhinchus milii. The sequence continues at coordinate 99,102 of NW_024704792.1, read as the reverse complement.
AAACATTCATCACCTAAATTGTACTTTCTATTTAACGCTGAACGGTGGAAGGAGAAATGATTGGATCCAAAATCAGCCATCAAATTGGTGAAATCATAGAATCATGTGATTTATTTTGTAAGCGAACAAGCAAATTTGATGAAATTGCTTTGCAGTGGTTGATGATGAAACAGCTCTTTCTTTGTGATCTTACATTAGCACATCAATATATGTCAGAGGAATGTGGACTTTGACTTGGAGAGTAAGGGATTGAGGTGTCAGAGGGAAATGAAAGGAGACTTACAATACAAAACAATATACAGTTACATGGAACATTTCACATCATGAACATGCCAGGAAATGATGTACACAGCTGACTACATTTGGGGACACTGCCCTGTCCTATTCCCCTCGCTCCCATGCAAAAATATAGCTTGTTGTTACTTGATTAAAACTACCCATTCCACCCTGAGAGTTTCACATATAGAATAATCTAGAGATTGTATCTTTTACGTTTAATTTAGAGCCTTTCGAACCTGAAGAATGTCACAAAGCACTTCACATAATATACTGTTAAGTGCAGTGACTGTGAGTTTGTGTGTGATTGCAGCAGCTAATATGCGCAGAACACTGAAACATGCGGAAATTTCCTTGTGTGTGAAATGGAATGCTCTCTTGCAGTGAAGCTTCATGGTCAGCAGTGTTTGGCGTTACAATGGTACATAATAGGAATATACATGTGCTTTTGGTTAGCTTTGCTCAAATGAAATATATAGTGGTTTATATCATTTAAATATTTTAAACCTTTTTATTCTGTGATCTTGATTAATATGTTGCTTTAATGTGTATTATACCAACAACAGAGGTAATCCAACATATATACTATTAATGCTTTGTTCAACTGATAGTCCGCTACCATATCTGGAAAACCGTTGAGGTCAAATAGATTCTTGTTTCTGCAGCTAATGGACTTCCTGTGCCTGTGCTTTCCAGGGAGGTTGTATTGATCATTTAGTGGCGTTTCTTTGATTGATAGTTGTTATTTTTCCTTCCTTTCTTGGATATATTTTCGAAAAAAGGAATGTAACAGCAGGTATTCTGCACTAGAAAGGGAAAAACAAACAAGGAGATGGTGCGAATGGTGATATGAGATGACTTGGGGTCTGGGTTGTTATTAACGCAGATTTCCTTTATCTCTTGTTCTTGCTGATGTGCTCCAGCAGGGGAGGACTGTTTTGTTAGATGGCATTCGTTGTGTAAAAATCAAGCGGAATGCGTCTTATTGTAATTTTATAAAGTGTTTGGTTGGAAAGGGGAAACGTGTTTGTCAATATATGTGTCTGTCACAAAACAAACAAAATATGTGTTTGTCAATGACTTGACACAATTTGAACATCATTGAGAAGAAGGCAATAAAGACAGATTGGCAACATCCCCGTTTATTGCATGCAGATCATTGTATAAAAGTTTCCTTAATACAGAACCCACTGATCGTGAGTTTTATTATCTCTGTGATCGATATCTGAAAATTAATAGTTCAGTTTATTTAAGGGGCAGGGAGTTTGCTCAGGAGCTCAGTCGCACTCTCCTTTTTTACTCAGAATGGTCTGTGTTGATGCTTCCCATGAGGAATAGTTTATTGCCATGCGATGTTTAACTTCCATCTGAAAAAGCAGCCAGATATGAGTTCAACGTTTCATCCCAAGGACGGCACCTCCGACAATGTAACACAACCCCATCAATGCATTAGAAATTTAGTTAAGACAATGTGATTCCATGTTTTAATATGGGGCTTGAACCAATACAGAGATCAGGCCAGTAATGCAGAGACCAGGCCTATTATACAGAAACCAGGCCTACTGTACAGAGACCACGTCTGTTATACAGGGACAAGGCAAGTTATACAGATACTGGGCCTGCTATGCAGGGACAAGGCTTGTTATGCTGATCACAGAGGTATATATCGGGAAAATTCTGTTATAGAGTGACCAGGCCTCTTATGCACAGAACAGGCCTGTTTTACAGCAAGAAGGCTTGTGAAACAGAGACCAGGCCTAGTTACAGTGACCTGGCCTGTTATACAGTGACCAGGCAAGTTATAGAGAGACTAGAACAAAACACAATATAATTGCGAATGCTGGAATCTGTAACAAAATCAGAGAGAGCTGGCCTGTTATACAGTGAGAGCTGCTATAAGAGATCAGGCCTGTTATACATGTATCAGACTTGTTATAAAGAGACCAGGCCTGTTATACAGAGAGCTCCCTGTGATTTTGTATACAGAGACCAGACCTGTTTCAGGCACAAGCAAACCAATTGTACAAAAGCAATCTCTATATGGTAAACATTCATGAGAACAAACTATCAGATCTTGCACCACTTAATGGCTGACGATCATTCGGCCAGAAGAGCAGGTGGAGTTCAACAGTGGAGCAGACAGATGCAGTTGTGTGTCATGAGCTTGTGGAGGTTAACATCATGTTTGTGAATTTAGGCCCCAATCATCCCGTATACGCCGATATAACTTGGCACGAACACCCTAGCAATTCAGGTGTCCGGATTACTTCTTCACTAGGAGAAGCCCGGACTGATCTCCGCGATTAATAACTGAAATGATTTCAGTATCTGCGATCTGCTTCCGCTGAGTGAGAGATGCATCTCCTTAGATGGGAAACAACGATCCCAGCCATCAGAGATCCGAGGGCATAGCTGTCTGATAGGAGGTCATCACCCAGAATAAATTCACGGGATATCCGGTCTGAGACGCTACCCTGCGTTGAGGACGCCATATACATGGAAGGTGTTGATGATGGTGTTGTGGTGCTGTCCGCTCCAGCGAACTTCAGAAGAAGATTCTTCGGGTAGGTGCAAAGCCACAGCAGTATCCGATAGGAACAGTTACTAAACTTGATATTATCGAGTTTGGATGCTTTAAGTGCTTAGGTTCCCACACATCTCATTGCCTAACTCGTCAATTGACCAGCGATTAGGCTGGTTCCAGTTACAGTTACCAGTATCCGCTTCATGGGGATCGTAGATGGGCTCAGGGTTACTGCTGGGTTGGCACGTATCTGGGTATATGACACCTCCACTCTGAATGTTCCCAGCAATATATTAATTTAACTTGGCATCTTGTCGAAACTGGTTGAGACTTTGGGGTAAAATGACGCTTAATTTCCAATATGGCGTTTAAAATTCTGAGCAGCAATTGAACATGACTTACATTTATGGTATCTCCTGTTAGTGACGCTGCATCCAGGGCTTTTAGGGCTGTGGTTGTTTTTGGGATATGTTTTGGGGTTGCTTTTTTATTGCTATATTTAACTGTGTATCTTCAGTTTTTTCTGTTTGCTTCATGAGTCAAGAGATGTGTCCTTGGTGAGGAACCTGGCTGCCTTGTCACTTTTAAAATGTTATTTGCAACGGATGAGGGAACAGTTTCCAGCCTACAGCCTACAATACCTATTCAGACAACTGGAGAATCAACTGAGTCGACATTTCCGTTGCAGCCTGATAGGCACAAACGGTGATGTTGCTGTGCTGCAGCAATGGAAAATGTCAAATGTTGTCAGAGACTAAAGGCCAATTATTCAGTCCATATTATCAAACCATAAATATATCTAGAACAATATCAAATCCATTTTATTTACAATCGTGTTCTGTTCCTGAAAAATATTTTGTTTTGTCAGCCGTGTACCTGGTATACAAGGAAATCAATCCCCAGCTTTATACAAACGAATAACTTACATTTCTACAGCACCTCTGGCGCAAGGTAACGTCCCAGAGCAACAGAGAGAAGTGAAAGCTGATACAGAGCGAGGGAGATGGGGAGAAGGCCGAACCTGTCTGTGTAATTTATATCATGATATAGTTAATAACAGTTTAAGTGTAAGGAGTTTGCACAGGTTGGTTGAGGTAAAATTCGCAGAGGGATTTAAAAGCAAGGAATAGGCGATGATCAGACGATACATGGATTTGCATATTTTTAACACCAAGTGTTACAAATGCCATGTTTTTATTGGACATTCTACTATTTGAATCATGACATGTCTAATATCAATCTAATGTGTGCCACGTTCATTATTATTATTTTATCCATTATTCTGTTTATTTCGTGAATTTAACCCACAAAGTTAGTCATACTTTGCCTGAAGAAAATAAGCCTTGTTAGTGTGTATATTCTCCGAATATATCTCACATTCCTTGTCGTATTATAAACTTCAATTTCTCCTTAAATGCATATCCATAACTGTATCTGCATCTACATTTTCTGCAGTTATGGTTTGGAATATTTTTTGAAATATACATAATAAGCAGAACAGTTAGAGTTAAAACTTCTGCTTGTATTCTGCCTCGCACCAACTTTCACCTGGTTGGTTTAAATTTCACAGAATTCATGAGACTAAAACATAACTCTGTTGATATGATCAAAAAAATTTATCGTATGTCAGGTGCTCAACAACACCAAGTTGATAAGAAACTACCACATTCCGTCCATCTGCAGAAATCCTCTCATATACACATGGTTAATTTTGTTGATTTCTTTCCGCAACGAGTCACCTTTTATCATTAATTAAGATGATCACAATATTTGATGTTTATATTTATATCATATTAATCAGTCGTGATCACAGTAACTGGAAGGATAAACGCCCATAACTTTTGATTCGTAAGAGAGAAAAGTGATACACGTTTCCCCACAGACATGCAGTCAATTCACTTTAGAGTATATTCTGTGAAGCGCTTTGAGACGCCAAGAGGACGTGAAAAATGCAATATCAAATGTAAGGATTCATATTATTATTAACATCCTGCAGCACAGTCACAGAATGCATCTCAGTTAAACGTATGTTTAGAATTGAGTACTGCCAACAAAGCAGAGGGTCCCCATCACTGCAGCTGGGTGTCAGTCGAGGCAAAACCAGTTTCCAGTCCTGCATATACACAATTATAAGCCATTCAAACATTCTGGCATTGACCCAATTCCAACATTTTGTTAGTGCTTCATCCCACAATATTCTGAATCAGAGGCGAGAGAGGCGTTATAAACTGAACCAGGCTGAAAGTGTCAACATGTAAAGATCTTCACTTGAAATATGAATCGGAATTATTGCCGAAATGGACAAATTAAGGCAAACTATACTTGTCGATTAGTGTAAATCATTTTACAAAGGTCACTTGCGGAGTGGGGAGGCCAATGGTCTATGGGACGATTTGATACCAGAGAGTGTGGCCAGGTAACCTAAAAGACCAATGATGTGCTGAGCGGGGCAAGGCAGGGGACATTAAATAGGCAAAGGGAGGAATCGGATCAGTTCGTATGGTGTAAGGAGTTTGCACAGGTTGGTTGGGGCAACAACCGGAAAGGGCTTCAAAGGTACGGACGAGGCTATGAACAGCCGGGATATGATGGAGGCTTTGACCACCTGGTGGCTTTGATCAACCCATTAAAACGTTGACAATCGTGCTTGAGTGAATGGATTTCTTCAATAATGTTTGCAATCCGGTTCATCCCATTCTCCAGCCATTTCTTCCGCAACCTTTTGTGTTTCTTTTCCAGATATTTACGAAACGCTCTCGGATCAGGAATCACGGGTTTGTCGAAGCCCAGCTTTCATGTTTGGCATGCACCATCATAACTCTTTACGCAATATGTACGATAATCTGTGTTTTTTTTTGGCATTAAGTATTTTGGCTCGAATAGCTTTATGATAGTAGATTGGTTACCACAGCTTTCCTATAGCTTCCTGACGAAAGTAAAACAGTTTTATTTTGGTAATGCCCTAAAATCAGCAACCTCCGCAGTGCTCCTCAAAATTTCTGATTTAATAATCATGTGGGGTTTGAATCCGATACACATGTGAGCGCATTATCGTCTGAGGTTTAAATCCCACAGAGCTTTGATCTGCAGTGTTTGAGAGGCACAGAAAACGCTTTTGAATATTCCGTTTGCAGTTACATATTTCTTCTTTGTTGTTACATTTTGGCGTCATTTGACATAATTCTAATTGTAATAATAGTGGTTTTAGATAACTCGACCTAATGTGTTGTTTAGGCCGTTATTTACTTCAATCGCACATCCAGGTCCTGCTGCAAAGCACCAGAAAATGTGTGGTGTAGTCGGTGTCGACTAAAATGTTCTTTATCTCGCTGTATGGTCTGCCTCCGCAGCTTCCGATGCCAGAAATCTCCGTCCCCGAACCTCCGCTCTGTTCCCCCTCCTCCAACCCGTCATCCCCGTCTCTTTCTCTTTCACACACAAAAACACAGCTGATTTTAAGCAGGAAACAATGTTATTGGCCACCAGTTATAAATGTATTAAGTAGGCTGGGAATTACTTCAATTTGCACATCCAGATCAGTGAGCAAAGAACCAGAAACTCTATGTTAATGTCAATCTAATCTGTGGCTTTGCTTTTCGCTGCACACACATACATACACACACACACACGTAAACGTTTTATGGCAGGAAAGAAGCAGCATCTCAGATGCTATCTGACAGCAGTTTCAAATGTAAGTCTTTAAAATCCAAAGAGGCATCACGGAGCCTTAGCAATTTACAGTTCAGAAGAAAGTCATTCATAATATGTGATCAAGTGTTAGTTACACTCATTGACATGTTGGGCAGATATGCCCTCTCCTCTGGCTCTGTTCCCATTCTGCAAAAAACTGCCATCATCACTCCCGCTTTGAAAAAACTCTCCCTTGATGCGTCGCAGCTGTCAAGCTTCCGGCCCATCTCCAATCTCCCCTTCCTGTCCAAGGTCCTGGATAGAGTTGTCGCTCCCAGCTGCGCTCTTTTCTCTCCAACCATTCATTATTCATTATTCGAACCCCTTCAGTCGGGTTTCCGTGCTGCCCATAGCATAGAAACCGTCCCAATGACATCTTGACCCTCTGCGACCAGGGCTCCCTCTGCCTCCTCGTCCTCCTCAACCTATCGGCAGCATTCGATACGGTTGACCACGCCATCCTCCTCCACCACTTGTCCACCCACCTTAACCTTCAAGGCCCTGTCCTTGAGTGGTTGAGGTCGTACCTCTCCCACCGTCTTCATTTTGTTTCCAAAAACGGCTTTTCCTCCAGCCGCCGCAATGTCTCATGCGGTGTCCCTCAGGGCTCTGTCCTCGGTTCCCTGCTCTTCACCCTCTATATGCTCCCCCTTGGTGACATCATCCGCAGAAATGGGGTTAACTTCCACATGTATGCGGATGACACACAACTCTACCCTCAACTCCACGACCACCATTGACCTGACAGCTGCCTGTCCGACATCAAGTCCTGGACGAGAGACAACTTTCTTCAGCTCAACGTGCGCAAAACTGAGGCCCTCCTTATTGGCTCACGTCAGCGGCTCCGCATCTCAGGCGCTGACAGCATCAGCATCCAAGGCTGCACTCTCCACCTCCCAAAGCCATCAGGAACGTCGGTGTTCTGTTCAACTCTGAGCTGTCCTTTCTTCCGCATATCCGCACCACAACTGTCACCGCCCTCCATCACCTCCGGAACATCGCCAGACTACGGCACTACCTCACCTTTCACACCTCTGGAACCCTGGTCCATGCCTTTATCACCTCAAGGCTGGACTATGGGAACTCTCTGGCTGTCCTCTAAGTGTCGTGACTGGGCTTCTTTCTCTGTACCTCGCCGCTTGGCTCAGTTGAATGGAGCCGCTGATTTTCAGTTGTTCAAACAAAAAATCTGGGAGAAGCTGCTCAGTTTCACCGTTATAATCTCTGGATTCAAACGGTCGCTAAACTATGTGTTTATAACGTCAAACAACTCTTGTCTCAAACGTTTCTTGTCTGTCCTGATTGTCCATCAACTTCCAGTCTCTTAGCTCCAATGGCTGTGCCCTGCCCTGGGTACCCATGACCTCCTGAGGCTCTGAGCTCCAACGTCTCTGCCCAGCTCTGTGTACCCATGACCTCCTGAGGCTCTGAGCTCCAATGTCTCTGCCCAGCCCTGGGTACCCATGACCTCCTAAGGCTCTGAAATCCAATGTCTCTGCCCAGCCCTGGGCACCCATGGCCTCCTGAGGCTCTGAGCTCCAATGTCTGTGCTGTGCCCTGGGTACACATGGCCTCCTGCGGCTCTGAGCTCCAATGTCTGTGCTGTGCCCTTGGTATCCATGGACGCCTGAGACTCTGAGCTCCAATGTCTGTGCTGTGCCCTGGGTACCCATGACCTCCTGAGACTCTGAGCTCCAATGTCTGTGCTGTGCCCTGGGTACCCATGGACTCCTGAGGCTCTGAGCTCCAATGTCTGTGCTGTGCCCTGGGTACCCATGACCTCCTGAGACTCTGAGCTCCAATGTCTGTGCTGTGCCCTGGGTACCCATGGACTCCTGAGGCTCTGAGCTCCAATGTCTGTGCTGTGCCCTGGGTACCCATGGACACCTGGGGCTCTGAGCTCCAATGTCTGTGCTGCTTTGCGATTGTCTGGTTCAGCGTCAATATAGCTTAATGTTTTAAATATTGCATTTCCCCTCTCTGAAGTAAACTCACTTTAATATTTTTTTCTCTTTTGTGAATCAGAACTAACCTCCACTGTTACACGGAAAGGCAGGTGAGTTAGTCTAAAACACATTTTACTTTTTAAATTACTGCCAACAAATATTTTCTCCTGTGCTATAAATTCTTAGCACACTATGAAGACTCTCTGAGGAGTAAAGATTTACTATGGCAACTGATATCTGATAACATCTGAGCAGCCTGAATGTTTGCTGCTTGAAATTCACTGTGTTTGCATGAGTGTGTGTGTGAGAGAGTAAAGGAGTCGCGAGGGGTGGGGGACGGGGTGGGATTGGGGGAGAGGGGGTGGTTTGAAAGTTTGCTGACGAAGAGGACTTGCCGTATAATCTACAAAGAGATAACAATTATTTTAGTCTGCGACCTGTACCACTGACTCCCTGGTGCTTTGCAGCAGTAACAGGATGTGGTGTTGAATTAAATAACTGTGAAATGAACACCTAAGAAAAAATAATCTATGTCCACTATTATTAAAACTAAAATGATGAAGAATGACGGCAGTACATGTAACGGCAAAAAATAAATCACGTAACACGAACAGATCATTCCCGAGCGTTTGTGCGCTACAAATAAAGTGTTCCAAAACACTGTGGAATAAATCATTGTGAAATGTATTCCTCAGAGGCCAATTTCCCTGACATCTGCGTTGTTTTCTCAGCCGACATGTCTCGCCAACAGGTCTACCTCACATGACTAAGTTAAAACATTATTTGATCACATATATTACAAATGATTTTCTTTTGAGCTATGAATTGCTAAGGCTGTGTGATGCCTGTTTGAGGTTTAAGGAGTTACCTCTGCAACTGCTGTCAGATAACATGTGAGCTTCTGTTTGATTGCTGATTGAAACCGCATGTCAGTGGTTAGAGCACTCGCTTTTGCAAGTGAGAGACCTGAGTTCAATTCCAGACAGAGGGCGAAACCTTGGGCAAGTTTCCTTACTCCACACAGAGCCTAATAATAATCCCTCCAAAACCAAAAACAATAATAAATTGGTCATTTTCAATCTACGACTGTTTGTGGGACATTGCTGTGCGCAATTGGCTGCCGCGTTCGCCCACAAATATACAGTCAATTCACTTTACAGTGTGTTCTGTGAAGCGCTTTGGGACGTCCTTCCGACGTGAAAAGCGCTGTATTAAATGCGAGGATTATTATTATTATTATGTGTGTGTGTGAGAGAGAGAGAGAGCGGGACAGACCGCGAAAGCTAAAGTGACAGAGTATCAAGAGAGTTAAAACTTATGTTATTTGGCACAGGCTGCGCCATGAAGTGTCTGGCACTTTGCTAAAGGATCTGGATGGGGAACTGGAAGAAAAATTCCGGCCTAATTATTATATTTGCAACTGATGTCCGACAACATTGTTTCCTGCTTTAAATCCACCGTAATTTTCGGTCTGTGAGAGAGAGAGAAAGAGATGGGGGATTCCGTGTTTGTTTGGGGGAGGAGGGGGTTGCGGTTGAGGGGCGAGGAGAGCTGGAGCGGAAGCTGCAGAGGTAGATGATACAGAGGGATAAAAAATATTTTAGTCGACACGGGCTACACCGCAGACTTTCTGGTGCTTTGCAGCCAGACCTGGATGTGCGAATCAAGTAAATAACGGCCAAATTAACAGATTAGATCGAGTTATCTAAATCCACTATAATTACAGCCAGAATTATGTCAAATAACGCCAATAATGTAATAGCACAGGACAAAATAACGTGAAAACAAATAAAACATTCACGAGCGTTTCTTTGCTATAATTACAGGCCTCTCAAACGCTGTGGAACAAAGCTCTGTGGGATTTAAACCTCAGACGACAATGCGCTCACATGTGTTTCGGGTTCACACCCCACATGTCTACCCACCAGAGCAAACTCATGTGAATACACATATTTGACAACCCATATTAGGCCCCTTCTAATCAGTGGCGCATTAACAAAGTAATTCAAATGGCTATAATATTCACTTAATTTAATAATAATGGTAAATAATAATAATCCTTGCATTTGATATAGCGCTCTTCACGTCGGGAGGACGTCCCAAAGTGCTTCAACAGTACACACTGTAAAGTGAATTGACTATATTTGTGGGCGATCGCGGCAGCCAATTGCGCACAACAATGTCCCACAAACAGTTATGGATTGAAAATGACCAATTTATTATTATTTTTGGTTTTGGAGGGATTATTATTAGGCTCTGTGTGGAGTAAGGAAATTTGCCCAAGGTTTCGCCCTCTGCCGGGAATTGAACTCAGGTCTCTCACTCGCAAAGCGAGTGCTCTAACCACTGAGCTACAGGACTCCACAAATTTGGTTTAGCATTGTTCTCGTATGTCACTCGACACTTGTTACAAATAAAATAATTTTCACTCTTAACCTGTGCTGTATAAAAATTTAACACGAACTAAACGGACAATAACTGCTGAGCAGTGATGCTAATCACCGTATCATTACATTATATACCTTAGCATGAACATTATAAATGTGTTTACACTATTCGCCAAAGGGTTGATCGCCTTCATTTATCCGTAAGGTCAGTAAGTTGAATTCATATTTAAAGTGAAGTTCAATGGTCTCTGAGTAACAATCAAAGTCAGTGTAAAACAGGCCTCATCCAGCTATTGCCATAATATTCCTTGGATTTGATATAGTGCATTATCACATCTGCGGGTCATCACAAATAGCTTCACAGAATATACTCAAATATACTGTAGACTATACGGTCACTATTTGGAAAATTGCAGCAAACAAAGCAACATCTTTCTACGATTGTGCTTCATCTATCCAGAACTTTCGTTTGTTTTGAGTCATAAAGATTTAACGTGAGAGGTCCCCAACCCCTGCTATCTGGACGGCTTTGGAGAACATTACAATCAGATAAGAAAGCCAGGATCCAGCCTGCAGTACCTCGGTTGGGCACAGGGGGCGCATTTTTTCTGTATATCGAGATGAAACTTCAGCTGTTGAACTGTAAGGGAGGAAACTTGCAGATACTGTTTGTGAAAACTAATTTAACTGATGTGAATTTTGAAACGATTTTCATTTCATCCACGTGAATTAACACAGATTATTAAATTAGCAATTTTCAGCCACACCGCTGAAATTGTTGATTCAAGAGCACGAAGAAAATAAAATAGTTTTACATTTGTGAGAAAGGTACAGTAAAGTTGTGGTAACCAATCTACTATCTTAAAACAATGCAAGCAAAACACTAAAATCTAAAATAAAAACAGATGGTCCGAGATAGTACGCAGACAGTTTTTATCACGTTGTATCCCTCGCATGAAACCATGGCTGACACAGATTCATATTTCCTGATCGGAAATCCTTCAACAAATATCTGGAACAGAAATATAAAGGTTGTGGGGAAGTTGGTTGCAGAATGGGATGGAACCGATGGCAACATTGTTGAAGAAAGCCTTTCATAGAAGCACAACAACAACAACAACAACAAGATTCCATTTATAAAGCGCCTTTCACGTCAGGAGGACGTCCCAAGGCGCTGCACAGTTGGGTCATGACCCGAGCAGGGGGGAAATGGTCAGGGTGAGGGGAGGGAATGGAGGGAGCAAGGAGGGGGGAAATGGTCAGGGTGAGGGGAGGGATGGGAGGGAGCGAGAAGGGGGAAGAGAGTCGAGAGGGGAGCTGAAGGCTCGGTCAAAGAGAAAGGTTTTGAGACTGGCCTTGAAGGAGGAAAGGGAGGAAGCGGCGAAGGCACTGGGGATAGAGTTCCAGAGCCTCGGGGCTGAGAGGCTGAAGGCCCGACCACCAATGGTAGGGCGATTGGGGCGGGGGATGTGGAGCAGACCAGAGCCGGAGGAACGGAGGGTACGGGCAGGTAGGTATGGGGATAGTAGGTTGGAGAGGTAGGAGGGAGCAAGGCCGTGAATGGCCTTGTAGGTGAGGATGAGGATCTTGAAATCAATCCTCTGGGGGATGGAGAGCCAGTGGAGGCGAGCGAGGGTGGGTGTGAGGTGGTTGCGAAGCCTGGTGCGGGACAGTACACGAGCTGCAGAGTTCTGAATGACCTGCAGCTTGTGGAGGGAGGTGGCGGGAAGGCCGGCGAGGAGAGAGTTCCCATAGTCCAGCATTGAGGTGACAAAGGCGTGAACCAGGGTTTCAGCAGCGTGAGGGATGAGGTAATGCCGTAGTCTGGCGATGTTCCGGAGGTGATGGAAGGCGGTGCCAGTTGTGGTGCGGATGTGAGGGAGAAAGGACAGCTCAGGGTCGAACAAAACGCCGAGGTTCCTGACTGGCTTTGAGAGGTGGAGAGTGCAGCCTTGGATGCTGATGGTGTCAGCGCCTGAGGTGCGGAGGCGCTGACGTGAGCCAATCAGGAGGGCCTCGGTTTTTCGCACGTTGAGCTGAAGAAAGTTGTCTCTCGTCCAGGACTCGATGTCGGGCAGGCAGGCTGTCAGGACATCGGTGGTCGTGGAGTTGAGAGTAGAGGAGGAAAGGTTGAGTTGGGTGTCATCCGCATACATGTGGAAGTTAACTCCATGTCTGCGGATGATGTCACCAAGCACGATTGTCAATGTTGTAAAAGGGTCGATCATAGCCACCGGGTTATCAAAGCCACCAGGTTCCGGCTGATCATGGACTAGGACTTACGTTTAAAGCCCTCCGCGATTTTTTCCCAACGGACCTGTGAAAACTCCTTACACCCTACGAAGCGATCCAATCCCTCCCTTTGCCTGTTATCCCCTACTCGCTCTGCCTTCCGACCATTAGAACTGGGCTTTCAGCAAACTCCACACCTTCTGGAGCTCCATCTCACAATCCCTTTGCCTCCCTATTTCGCTTACTGACTTCTAGGTACATCTCAAAACCTTCCACTTTTACTGTCAACTTTCTATTCCCACCGCTCCCAAATCTAACCTCCCGCTCTGATACAAAGCTTCAAGACTCTCCAGCGACTTAGTGCATCTTCCGAAAATGAAAGGTGCTGTACACATGCAATATGCTGTTGTTTTTGTCTGGTTCGTGAGTGATGCGGGTACACAGTACTCCACAGTACTGCTGATGAGAGACAAGCCCTCCCTCCCTGCATCATTGACAGGACGAGAAGGGCGGATCAGCAAGCTTACAATCATATATTAACCGCAGTTAAACTCTCTGCTGCTTAAATAAAACAAAACAGTTAGCTTTCAGATTTCGAGCACAGACACAGTTGTTTCTGCTTGAAAGAAACTTTAATTAGCGAAGTGCATGTACATAAAGTTCACGTTGCCAGACTCTCTATTGTCTTCTTCCCTCTGGACTAGGTTCAGCTTTAGGCCAGTTAGTGACCAACAGTTATGCAGTATTGTCCTGATCTGCTTGTTCATCCCTTTCCGCTTTCCAATCAATCATTTGACCACAATAAATAAGCCTCAATCCTTTTGTTCTTGACACAACCTAGATGATCTCATCAAAACATTCCTTCCACGTTTTTACATGAGTAAAAACAAAAACAAATGTTAAGTGGTTTCAGCTTGTTTTAACCCCTCTCATCCCTCATCCTGTTACGTTGGTTCTCCTCATAAAACTATACAAGCAATTAAGGGATGAATATCAAATATCAATCAAGAAAATGCGACACAATTGTCAATACAACGTCCCTGAATAACATAGGCATAGGGAGGCTATTAGTTGGAGGATGGTCTGGCATATTCACATCAAAGGTTTAAAGATTTATTAGTGAAAATTCGCTTAAACAATGCTATGAAAGCATTAATGTTAAATCACCTCTATTATATGGATAATACACCTTAAAACTGTACAACTATCAGCTAAACAGAATAGAAATGGTCAAAACTTGAAAACGATTGCAGCTAAATATTTCATATTAGCAAAGCTCAGTAAAAGCTCATCTATATTCCTATTATTTATCATTGTAGAGCCAAGCACAGCTTAACAGCAAACTTCATTGGGAGAAAGGACGATTTACATTCTAAACACAGGGAAATCTCCATGTGGTCATTGGTCTGAGCAAATTAGCTGCTGCATTCACCCACAAGCACAGTAACTACACCTCACAGTATAACCTGTAAAGAGCCCTAAGACGTTCTCCGGGCGTGAAAGGCTCTATACCAAAGGTGAAAATATATGATCTGTTGACTGTAACATGTGTGAAAATCTCATTGTGGAATGGACAGTTTTAAGCAAGTAAGAAGTAGCGAGACATACACGAGAGAGCGAGGAGAATAGGACAGGACGTCGTTCCCAAATGTCGTCGGCTGTGTACAGCACTTTCATGGCTGTTTCTGATGTAAAATATCCTACGTAACTGTATATTGTATGGAAAGTCTCCAATGCGTGTCCCTCCGAGACCTCAATCCGTTACCTTACTCCCCAAGACACCATCCATCTCCCTCTGACACCTGTTGGTGTTCTGATGTCTGAACAGATAACAACTGCGGATTTATGTTCTACCGCTACGAGGCAGTGAGCGAGAAAAAGGGAATGCGGAATAAGGTTACAAAGGATGGGCGCAGAAAGGCTAAAGGAATTCTTCGAGACATTTTAAAGCGCTTCGCAGAATATACTGTCAAGTGAATTGACTGTCTATTCTATGTGCGAAATGCGGTAGCAAATTGTGTACAGAAGTGTCCGACAAACAGTCGTGGATTGAGTGACCCAATTTCCTTTTTTAAAAATTTTGAAGCGATTATTACCTCCGGAAAACCAATCCAAACATTCGACTGACAACCCGATCGATACTTACTGCTAAGTGTACAGAAGAGTGTGGTGTAAGGAAAATTGCCCAATGTTTCGCCAAGAAATTGATCCCAGGTTCTGTAGCTTTTAATAATCCCTCCAAAAACAAAAAGCAATAATAAATTGGTCATTTTCAATCTACGACTGTTTGTGGGACATTGCTGTGCGCAATTAGCTGCCGCGTTCGCCCACAAATATGCAGTCAATTTACTTTACAGTGTGTTCTGTGAAGCGCTTTGGGACGTCCTCCCGACGTGAAAAGCGCTATATCAAATGCGAGGATTATTGTGAGGCGACGGCTCCATCCACTAAGCTACAGATCTCTGCAATATACAATTTTCAGAAAAAAATATGCTACAAGCTCTATCCAGATCTCTCTTTGAACAACAATGTTGTTCTCCTTGGATCTGGAATTAAAACACAGGAAAGATAAATCTCAGAAGCTCTGTCCACGCTGTCGCACCAAATATCAATATCGACAATGAGCCCAGTATCAGCCTATAAAACAGTATCTGTGTCGAGTTGGAAGATAGCGGCGACAAAATTACATTTGCAAATTAGTTTGTTGAGGTAGAGTGGATTTCCGTGGAGGTAGTGTTGATGCTGATGAGGCAGAACTGTGGACTGTTCTATACGACAGGTTTCGGCAGCTCTACGTTACGTTCTATGTGAAATTGAATTACATAGATGTATATAGAATATAAAACACAGAAACAGACCAATCTGCCCAATTGGTCTATGCTCCACATGAGCCTCCTCTTGCCCTTCCTCAACTAAGCCATTCGGCATTACCGTCTATTCCTTTCTCCTTCATAAGTATGTAGCTTCTCCTTAAATGCATCTATGCTATTCGCCTCATTTAATCCTTGTGCAGCAAGTTACACGTTCCCAAATCTTTCTGGGTAAAGAAGTTTCTTCTCACTTCGATATATGATTCAATGATGAATATTTGGTGTTAACTGTCCCTGGTTTCCGTCTCACCATCTTATCCATATCTACCCTGGAGTACACTGTCTGAATTCTAGCGACCTCTATTAGGTCAACCCTCATCCTGGGGAGAGATTAGATGAATAAAGTTGTTGTGTTGATCGCCATGAGGTGGAGTTTGTGGATATACGGACATAGCAGTTTGAAAGAAATGCGAATGAACACAACTATTAACCAACATGGAAAGGTAGAGAAAGAGCGGGAAAAAACATGATTGCAGGAGAGAAGGAAAATTTGAACGGTGGTGTAAAAGCTTGGGAACGGCATTAAAATGGAAAGCTCCAATGCGAAACGAAAATCAGCACTGATATGATGGGAAGAGAAGAGAGAATGGATTTCAAACAGAGTGGAAATTTTGTCTCACTGCATAAGATAGTTAAATGCTTCCATAGTTTATTGCGTTGCATAGTATATAACTTGAGTTCATTGTGCTGAATTTAACATTTTCAGGTACATTATTAAAATGTCAGATCATTGGTTTGCCTTCGTTGTTGTAGACTAACCTTTAGCTTGAACGTGCCCCTTTCCAATCCGGAGACCTGGAGGGAAAACAAATCATGGGAGACTTACAATATTAATAAGTATTTCAAATAAAACCATGATATTGATCCGGGGATTATTTGTTTGGGTAACAAGAGAAATCTCATTCACCTTTCGAAAAATGAATTGTGATCATTACCGTCCAAGAGAACTGGTAGACGGGAACTCGATTTAGTTGATGAACAAAAGTATTGCAACTCCGTTATTCTGCAAATACTGCAATTTGATTTTGAACAGACTGCATGTGTTGATACAAATTTTCAAATAGCATACGTATCAAGGTGGATTTCAGGCCATCATTTTGTGAGAGTGTCTGCAAAAAACGATACTGTGGGTAACGCTTTCCATTGCTACAGTACCAATTCTGCTAGCCACCTCATCAGTTTTCTGCCTTTGGCTCAATTTCAACTGAGTGTTGCAGCGTTTAAGATGGTGAATGCAGTGCAAGAATCCTTGGAAGAATCCACCAATGGTAAAATGATTTAAATCATTTGTATCTACTAATTTTGTCAGACGGGTGACTCACTGATGTGGATACCCAAAACCATGCGTAGGATTTCAAGCTGAGATTTCTATGCATCTCACCTGCACACGGAGTTACTAGAGACAGATTGTTGGAATGGAATCTACGCTCACTTTTACTGAAATGAATCTACACTCATGGGCTTAAATAATTTTGGAAAGTATTAGGCGAAGATTGGCAGAAGCCAAGACATGGGGACGTACGTTGGAGGACTATTGGATTGTATGCAGTTAAAACCGCATAGTTTGTCAATAACATTGCGCTCTAGGAAGCTTTCTCTCTGCGTGTCCATTTTGGAATACCATTCCGATTAGGGCTTTGGATTGCAGGTTTAACGACAGCTGAGCGGGTTGACTCACTGCCCCCAGGGACTGGTCTACCCCTCCAGGTCCTGTCGACAAGCCGCGTTGACTGTGCTGTTATAAGCAGTTCCCTGGAATAATGCAAACCCATCAGACTCGGGAACCAGACTGGAGAATGTTATTCCATTACTAGTCGTGTGACCTTAGTACCAGTTCAGCTTCAAGGAAACCCCGCTTGTCTACCTCTCACACACCTTCTCCCAGGTGAATAATCGCCTTTACTGTCCATCACTCTCCTGGCCTCCTGCCTTAGGTTTGGGTCCCTAACCAGTATTGCTAAGCCTTTTGAGGCATCCTGCCGACTTCAAAAAGGCCACGTGAATGACAAGTATATCTGCACTCGTTAGTGAAGCGTTTACAGAATGTATTAAATTCAACTCAATGGAATTCATATCTAGATAGATCAAGTCTACTTATCATTTATCAATCTTTGCATATCCATTTTCCAAAGAGATTGGTCCATGTATTAATTGTAGTGATTGCTGTTACAATACAAAATATAAAATAACGTTACATCGTTTTTAAATATGTTCAATATCAAACTGATACAAGCCTATACACGTTCACATTTTCAAGTATTCCATTAAACCGGGTGCATAAAAAATCAACAATCTGATATCAATTGTCTGAATCGTCTCAGTAAAATTTGTATCAGTCAACATAATCAGCTGCAAAACGACGTGGGCTAAAATGGATTTACGCTTAATTATCGGTTTCTGGGTTAAAAAATAAAAAAAAACTGTTCCAGAAAATAACTCCAGATAGACCTATTACGTCAGGATCATAAAACGGAATAACTTTGAATTCTACAACAGAGAAATACAAGCGTTCACACAGTGGAAATGGTTATCCATTCGACTGCAGAGCATTCAGTGTTTTAAGCCTATCCGTACCCTCAGAGTTGATCGACCTTTTCAACGTAGCCTTACCCACTCCCCGAACTCCTGCCTTCTGTTCGGTTACCTAAGCAGCATTGCTGTGCATTTTGTTTTGCGCTGCCAATTTTAAAAAGGCTATTTATATGCCAAATGTATTGGCAGCCAGAGCACCCTTTAATGAAGCCTTTGCAGACTATATCAAAGTCCAAGCTAATTATTGTTTGAAGTGACTTACGCGATGTCCCAGTTCAAAATACATGTTTCAAAGATTGATTCCCCTGAAAACTGATACAACGGACACATTTCCTAGAGCATAGGAACTGGTTCAGCTTTGTAACCGTAAATTTGAGTTGATCGGAGCGTCAGAAATAGTCAGCGACGTGAGAACTTAAACGTTGTTCATTTATGGCGGATGTTGCAGACATGTCTGCACGTCTATCAATACACTTGTGGTAAATTGTTTAGGTATTGTCGCTATTTTAGCCAAGTAAAATCGTAATCTGCAACTGAACATGAAGTTTCGGAAGTTGTTTTTTTTTTGATTTGTTGGTGAGCACATCCAGCAATTCAGAAAGACCCAATAAACAAAATTCGAAGAGACGTTTGAGAGCAGACCTATCGAATTAATTGAAGATTGGTAGAACAAAAGCCGGTATGATGTATTACTGATTCCGACTCCGTAGGTAAGTGGAAAGCCTATATTTAAGCGTATGTATGTATGGCTATTTCTGTTTTTCAGTGTTCCCGTTTGCAAAGTGTGTCGATCGGGCCGCTCACGTGTATTTATTTTATGCAAATATCTTTAGCAAAATAAGTCCGCAAATAAGTGTGAATTTGTGAGTTACCTCAAATTTGTAATTGTTTTACTATGTTATTATTTATTTGGTTGTATTCTAAATCGATTGTGAGTCATTTATTAACATTTTGACAGATATATTATTTATTAGCCCTGTTTTAGTCATCAAAAGTCGGTCTGGCTGAGTTGGCAGCTCCCTAGCCTGAAAATCAGTCCATATTTGTAGTCCTTGACTGGTGCCTACCATCACTTCATCTCTCGTTTCACTCCGTATCAAATTCACCAACTGCTAACCGATCCGAGACGCTTTCCAAGCTGACACTCCCACGGGGGGGAGATTTCCATTGATTTCGTCGTCATCCCTTGGACCCATAAAAAGAGCTCCAAAGTGCGTGATCAGTTATATTTAATGTTCCCGAATGCCCCAACTGTTTGCTACCTGAGCTTTAAAACGTGTAAATCTGCAGCCTTTATCATCTGCTCACCAGGACCATGAATCAATCATCGTCATCCTCCTACAGCTCCACATTCCTCCTTCACACTGTTTTCCAAATGATCATTCTCATACTGAAATTCCTCCACTGGCTCGATTCACACCCTGCATCTGCGAACTCCTTGTGCCCGAGAGTTCCCTTAGTTCAGCCAGGAACGGTCTGCAGAATTATTGCCCATGCACTCTGCAAATATAACATGGGTTTCTTCCAACTTGCTTACTGCCTTCAATCCTTCGACTCACTTCTCCAAACGTAACTCGGTAATTGTGAATTATCAACCCGCCTCTCAATTACCTGGACTCCAACGCCCAGTTCGGGCGCTTATCCAGCATTGCGAACACGTTTTACAATCTCCTCTGAATGGGAAAGGTTCTTTTATCAACGCAAAATTAATGTAGTTGTATTCTATACTTGACCACAAATTATACAATGAATTCACGTTACAGTATATTCTGTATAGTAGTTGGGACGTATCAGAGTCGTGGTACGACTGTTTATCAAATGCAAGTATTAATACTATTATTATTTTAATGTATTTGACAATGTTTTGGTCATCCTTTCTTCACCCTTGATACTGAGAACCCTGCTTGTATGCGGAACAGTTGTGTGATGGAATTTTAGAAAATCCTGCGTCTAGTTATAAGGCAACTGATTTACACTTCCAACTTCCAAGAACCAGCCGTTAAGTTACTCATCCATTTTATTTGGTGGCTGGTTGGCCGCGCTACCCTTTCAAATTGTGCCATCGGAATGTTGGCGTCCAGCTGAACACCCACTATGGAGCTCCGATTTACTTCTCTTCCAAAGGATGAAAATACAATTAATGCCGAGATCACCATCATTGGAATGCCAATTTGGACTTTTGGAGTTCAAAGTCCCGATGTGGGCCTTGAACCTGCAAATTTCTAACCGTAACCCTAACCCTAACCCTAAACCTATCCCTAACCCTAACTCAACAACATCAATTTGAATGTATTCATGGCCTTCACGCTGGAAAGCGTCTTGGAGCGGTGAACACTTGGGTAGTTTGATTCCAAAAACACAGAGATATGAGGTGACAGTAGGCATTGGGCGATGACTGCCAATATGGTTTGCTTCTGATGCTTGACGGGTGCCTATTAAGCCTGGCTGACATGTTAGTGTCCTAAATAAGGAACAGGTGTAAAATAAATATTAATAATTGTCAAATAATAGATTAAGAATTAAAGCATATCAAAATAACATTGTAATAAATTACTGCAAAAATTACGTTGGTTCACAAAATCTTCTGTTACACATATATGTGCAAACTGATGCTGCTAAAAATATTGAGACAAGTTTAGTTTGCAGAAGCGCTCCTCCTCGACCCACTTTGCAAGCGGAAACCAATCTCATTTCAGAACAACAGAAATAACCGCTAATGTGAGAAACCACACGTAAATTTTGCAAAGCGGTGAGCGTTTCTGTTGTAGTTTATTGTTTGCAACTGAGCTCGTTCTTGTAAGGCATGTCTTAAAATAATTCTCTTGGATATTCAGCAAGTTGAAACAGAATCACTGAACATATACTTTCAGTAAGTAAACAACTTTGTGGAAATAATTACATTTTTGTATGCACACTTTATAAAAATCAGCTGTTTTGTTACTGATATGCAAGCCTTATGATGTTGCCTGCATCAAACTTCTTTCAAGATATTAGCAGAAGGGGGTTAGCAACCAAACCACCAAACCAGTGCGGTTCATAGAAATGTGCAGCATGTAAAGTGGCAATTGCCCTCCTGCATGTCCTTGTTAATTAAAAGAAAGCGTGTCATAACAAAGCAAACAGTCACAACATTTAACTGCCATTTGCCCTATTGCCTGCAGATTATTGTTTTGCATTGTGCATTGGATGATGTACTTTTTCGTCAGCTTTGCTAAATATTAACATTTGGTTTCATAGATATAATTCAGAGAAATGTGGAAAGTTCTTAAATTCAGTTAAACATTCAAATCAGTTTTTGCAGATCTGACAAACTACCAGATCCCAAACAATAGGGAAAAGAATTTCGCAGAGTTCTGCACGTTCTTGCGTTTTGAGACAAATAGTCCTATTGAATTGTGAGACGTTTTGTTGCATTGTTTCATGAATGTAGACATGATGCTAACACGGATGGCAGTACCACGCTTTCAGGTCTGTAGGATTGCCATCTCAAAGTCATCTCAAAAGCTCCAAAGAACTCTCTTGTGAAATGAGAAGTTACATTTAATCCTAGAGTCGCAATTAACCATGCATAATCCCTGCTTATTTTAGCGGAATAAATAATAATAATATTTGCTCTTGATACAGTGCTTTTTCGCGTCTTCCAGCTATCCCAAAGAGCTTAAAATAAAGTATAGAAAAATGAATTGACTGCATAATTGTTGGTGAAACGCGACAGACAATTGCACACAGCATTTTCCCACAAAAAATCGTGGGTTCAAGTGACCAACTATATTGTTTTTTTTTCTTGAGTGATTATTATCAGGCGTATTCAGTTAGGAAATTTGCCCAAGGTTTCACCATGTTCGGAATATTCTTGCTAGGCAAGTGCTCTAGCCAACAAGCTACAGGAATCTAGCATCAAAACGTATTATTCAACCTTCCCTGCAACTAACTCGGTCATTCATCTCTATTTGAGCGTTTTTATTTCTGACTTTATGTGGTTTAAGTCTGTCTGAGCAAGTGGATTTCGTGCGAAATAAGGTAAAATAACAACCTCCAAAATACAATGCTCCGTTGCAGGTTAAGGTTATATTTGGCTGCAAAAAAGCGACCTACATAATTTACCGCATGTCCGGACAGACATGGAAACAGATCTGCGTCATCGGTTGCAAATGGACAATGTCTGTCTCACGATGTCGCTATATCTGTTGCTCTCAATTAAACCATGTTTCTGGTTGCAACGCTGGAACAAGTCTACGATCTTGGAAATTTGTTCGTTGCCTCAGTTTTCACAATCAATCTTTGAAACGTTTACGAACTGCAAGGTTATCGCGTGATACACCTCAATAGTAATTACCTTTTGCATTTAGTATCGTCCTTAACCGCTTTACTATAGAGTGCACTCGCTGCAAATACACTTGGCATTCATGCAGTGTTTTTGAAGTAAACGGGACTTCTGAAAATGAAACGCATTCGTGGCACTGCACTCAAGCATATGGCATGAGACCACGGGATGACTGCCACAGAAATTGCCATCTTATCAATATGTAAGGATCAGCTCAAAATACAAATAAACAACCCAAATTGGGATACGGTGATGATATGGCAAGGTATGCTACACAAGCTACAGAACAGATAAATACATTTTTCGCCTCAGGGTTTGGTAAATAGGAGATTGCACCTGGAAGGAGGACTAAGTTTGTTGCGGATTCAAGTTGTAACACTATTCAAATCACGACCTATACCGCTGCCAATCAACTGTGCAAACTTAAAGTAAACAAATTGCAAGGACCGAATAAATAGCATTGGAGAATGCTTAGCGGAATAACGGAGTGAATTGTAGAAATTCTGGAACAAACATTTCAGAAATAAGTGACACTGGAGAGTTGCATGCCTGGAGAAAGGCAGCTAATAATTCTAATAAAGTTTCCTAACTCAGGAATCACAGTGAGTTTGTTATCCATTGTGGTAAAGTCATGGAGACGATCATGAAAAATAAGATCATGGAGCGTCTGCAGTGTAATAACAGTTAGCCAATATTGGTTTATGATAGTGCACATCCAGCCTAACTCATTCCTACTTTTCTATGACGATGTGACAAAGAAAGTTTGACAACGGTATCACTGTGGATGTTCTATATTTGGTATTCTGTGATGACTTTCATACAGATTCTAATGAAAAACTGGTACTGAAAGTAAAGAAAGCGGGAATCAGAGGAAGTTTCTTGTAATGCAATTGTAATTGACATAACGTTTGAACCTGGAAGACCAAAACAGATCTCTTTTATTCAACACAAAGCTAATGCACGTTTCACAACGCAAAGATGTACATGATCATTTTTTAGGGACTCTTGAAAATACTTGGGATTTAGGCAGATCAATGGCAGATGAAAATCAACGTAGCGAAATGCAATGTGCTTCACAGGGGAAGATAAAATCCAAGGAAGTGACTATTATTTGAATTGTTAGAAAATAATCTGTATGGAAAATAAAAAGGATCTGGGTATCCCGTTTGATAATAAATTTAAGCTATCATAACAATGCTCGGTAGCAGAGCATATAGGACCAGATGCTCGGCTGTATTAAAATGGCAACAATCGGACAAATTAGAGGATGATCTTCCAATTTCATCAACCGCTGGCGCGACTATACTGGGTCAACAACCAACATCATTGAAGGATTGCAGAGAACTGGACTACGAGCGAAAAGACAATCTGCGGTAGTAGTGGGGAAGATAATTTGGTGTTGAAGATTTTGAAAGGAATAGATAAGATAGAACAGGGTGGTACAACATGTGGCACAACATGTGCATGTGACCTGGGATGCGATTTATGGCTACCCAAGTACTTTTTTTCAGCCCGTGACTAATTCCAACATTCCACCTTTTCCTGCCTTCCTCCCAGGGCAGCGAAAGGAGCCGCGGGTTCGAAGGAGACTGGAGCCGAAAGGAGGAAACAGCATATAGAGTGTAAATAATACAGGAGGAACTACAGTCTCTCGGGAAAACAAAAGCGGTCTTTAACTCCAGAAGAGCGGCTATACAGTCAGTGACCCGCCCAGTTAATTAGGATAGAGGCATTGGGAGGTGGAGGTGAAAGGGAGGGGACAGATGGGAGAGAAGGTATGGAGTGGGGGAAAGAGAGCGAGAGTTGTAGGGAAGAGTGAGAAGGATGGAGGAGAGGGGTAGTGCGGGGGATGGAGAAGTAAGGGAGGAGAGTGAGAGGATTTGGGAGTGTGAGTTAGAGGAATGTGGAGGAGAGGAAAGCTAGAAAGAGTAATGCAGTAGGCGGGAGAAGGAGATTTGTGGAAGAGGGTTGGGGCGAGAGACGTATGGGAAATTTGAGGGAACAGAAGGCGAGTGGGGGTAGAGACAGAGTGCAGGAGATAGGGAGGAGGATAGTGGGAAGAAAGATGGTAGCATAGTCAGAGAGGGAGAAAGGGAGACACAGAGAGAAGAGAGGTAAGATGGGAAAGTGTCCGCAGTGTGGAAAGAGGGGGAGGCAGAAGAGAAGATAAGAAAGGGAAGTTCGGAAGTGGGAGGAGAGGGCGTTGGTGAGGGAGAGAGAAGGATGGAGGTGACCAAAGAGGGATGGAGCGTCAGAGGGTTGGGAGAAGTGGAGTGGGGGGAGAGCAATGGGCGAGTGGTGGGGAAACGGAGAGAGAGTAGACGAGTAAGAGATGAAGTGGTGGTGATATTGAGAGCGGGGTAGAGAGAGAGAGAGAGAGAGAGAGGTGGGCATAGAGAGAGGGAAGAGTCAGAAGGGATCGTGAGAGGGAGACAGAAGAGAAGATGTGAAAGAGGGGTAGGATTGGGGGAGGAGAGGGAGGGTTAGAGCGGGAGTAAGAAGGTAGAGACAAAGAGAAAGACAGAAGGTGTAATAGAGTGGGTAAGCGGGGAAATTGGGGGAGAGAAACCTGGTTGGGAGTTAGGGAGAGGGAAATGGGAGAAGTGGGATTGAAGGGGAGAATGTGGGACATAAATACGGACATCGAGAGTGGAGAGAGGGAATGACGGGGGAGGAAAGTGAGAGAGGACGGGAAAGGAGAGAGAGGAGAGAGCATAATTGAATGTGCGAGAGAGGGAGATAGGTGGATGAGAGTGCAGTTGCATTTGGAAGAGGTTGGTAAAGGCAGGGAGAAGAAAGAGGGGAGAAAAGAGTGGAGAGATAGGGAAGGATAGCGACTGAGCGTGAAACAGAGTGCGGGAGGAGAAAGAGGAGGGGGAAGAAAGAGTGCGAGACTCAGAGGCAGCAAGAAAGGAAGGTATTAGACGGTTTTGGGGAAAGGGGAGTAGAGCGTGTAGAGCGAGGCAGAGAGGGATGGGAAAGGAGGAGATTGGGCGTAGAGGCAGAGGCTGGGTGTGGGTAAATGTGGGGAGGGGAGGAGGGAAACATGGGTGGGCGGTAGGGAAAGGGAGGTGGGTGAGGCAGGACGGGGCGTGGTTGCGGGATATAGAGTGGGAGATAGAGTTGGGCAATGGGAAGAAACAGTGTGAGGAGAGTGAGAGTGGGAAAAGGGATCGTAGAGAGAGTGGAGGTAAGAGTGAGGTGAGAGTGAGGCAGGGTAGAGAGTGGGGAGAGAGAAGGCGAGAAGAAAGAGAGAGAGTGAAAGAGGTGGAGAAATTGAGATTGGAGGGGTGGGGAGGAGAAGGAGAGAGGGTTTAAAGTGATGGGGGTGCGTGCGGGATAGTAAGTGGGAAAGAGTAGACGGTGTTAGAAGGAAGGTTAATAGAGAATAAAGAAGTGAGAGAGGAAGGGGGAAAGCGAGAAGTGCGAATGGGGGTAGAAGAGGGGGCGATAGAGGTGTGTGGAGAGTCATAGATTGGTGAAAATAATAATAATAATAATAATAATAATAATCCTTGCATTTTCATATAGCGCTTTTCACGTCGGGAGGACGTCGCAAAGCGCTTCACAGAACACCCTGTAAAGTGAATTGACTGTATATTTGTGCGCCAACGCGGCAGCCAATGTGGACGACAGCGTTGAAGGTGCTTCAGTCTGTCTCGAACTCTGACGTCGGAATGTGTACGTTTCTCGGACGCAAATTACAGGGGAAGCGATACTCCGTCTACAACACTGTCCTGGGTGTGCGGATGGATAATTTAGAGGACGCTTTGATGCGTCTATAACCTTTAACTGGAAGAGTGGACCGACAGTGAAGAGGGAGCTTTACTGTGTCTGTCACCGTGACACAGGAGTCCGGACGGAAAATGCAGATTGAGCTTTACTGTGTCTCCAAACCTTCTCTGGGACAGTGGACAGACAGGAAACAGAGACTCGTTCTGTGTCAAACACACTGATCTGGGATTGTGCACTCACAGTGTACAGGAAGCTTGACTGTATCGCTAAATATGAAATGGGACTGTTCAAGGACAGTGATCAGTAACTTTACTGTTCTCCATCCCTAAGAGTGGATTGTGGACAGAGCGTTTGTAGAGTGGATTGCTTTGACTGTAATCCTGACCCATATGTGTAGCTGGACAGTGCATTGGGAGCTTTACTGTATATCTATGCTTGACCTGGAAGCGTGGACGGACAGATTGGACAGAGTAGAGGTCTCTAATCCAGACCTAGGATTGTGGACACAAAGTGCAGAGGGTTATTCACTGTGTTTCTAATCCTGACCTGGAAGTGTGGACTGACGGTGTACTGGTAGCTTCAATGTGTTTCGAGCCCTGCCTTGGGATAGAGGATTGTCAATGTAGAGTGAGCTTTACTGTGTCTCTCACATTGACCCAAGTATTTGGAAGGGATGTGTAGAAGAAGCTTCACTGTGTCTCTATGCCTGACCCAGGAGTGTGGAAGCATAATGTAGAGGTAAGGAGTTGTAGTGGTTATGATTGTTGGCGATATGCAACATTCTCGGTTGGATGGAGTATCCGGGCTTTTCAAGCCATTCGATCAAGATTTTAGGTTGGTTATTAACAAAGACAAAAATGTTAGTATTTGACGTTTTAAACAGTTTATTAGGGTCACTTCTCTCAAGCAGCTTTACAGCGTAAACTGAATCCCCAAGCCACAGGAACAGGACTGACAGCGAGTGGCAGAGCTGAACTGATCTGCCATCTCTCCTGAAGTGCTCCAAATGTATCTTCGCAGACTGTATATATACTGTATATAGAATTGCTCTACTATATATATCAGTCTATATTCGTGTACATTGATGTACGTTTACTCATTATTCTAACAACATTTAGAATTACCTTCACATCTTGGACACTGTATCTAAGTACCTCACTTAACGGCAGTGTGGTTCAACAATGGTTTCGTTTTTGGTTGTTGGGGCCCAATCAGTGCAATGCTTATCAACTGTCACAAGTCTTAATAACCTGGGGGATTAACCCATGGAGGAAGTGGGGGGTGGGGGGTCGGTGTGGGGGGCTGGGGCGGGAGAGATTGTATAAAGTAGGGAGGACCAGTGTGGAGAGCATAGACACTTTGGGAGAGCAGCGGAATAGGATTCGAGAGCTTCAGTGTGGGGAGCAAGTAATAACACATATATGATGCTCCATGAGAGAAATGGAAGGAAACTGCGTGCGGGAGAGTTTTGGGGGAAATCTTGAATTGGTAAAGTGCTGAGAGAACTACATCACCAAAACAAAAACCTTATATTTGATACAGCACCTATCACGCCGTAAAGTGTGGTGACTGTGCTGGTGGTTAACTACAGCAGCGGATGTACACACCTCAACAGTCAACAAACAGAGTAAGTGATTGGTTTCATCTGTAGGATTTTCAAACAGGGATCTGGGAGAGAGAAACTCTCTCGCCCTTTTGTTTTCTTACATTGTCCTGCATTAATCTGATTCAGTGTAAAATTTAAAATAACCAAGTATTTGGTTTCTGGTAACAGGCGGACCCTCTAAGATCATTACTGGGAGTTTCGCTAAGTAGTCGGCTCTCGGCTACACACAACATCAGATAGGTTTACGCTGAACTATTATCATAAGGAGTGTAAGGTATTGCCTTCGAAATCGGGTTGAACACTGTACAGGAAGCTTTACCGTGTCTGCAACGCTGAACAGGGGGTGTAGGTGGACAGTTTAGATCGAGCTTTACCGTGTCTCTAGCCCTGACCTTGGAATTCGCACGGCGAGTGTGGCGGGAGCTTCGCTCTGTATTTTACCCTGAACTAGGATTGTGGATGGGCAGTGTATAAGGAGCTTTGCTGCAGAATCATAGAACTCTGCAGCACAGAGGTTTGCCATTCGGCCCACCGTGCCTGTGTTAGCTCTTTAAAAGATTTAGCATCCAGTCCCAAACCTCGATCGTAGCCAACTTTTCCCATTCCGCCTCTCTGACACAAACTATTTCCACGCCCCCTCTCTTACATCCACGATTCTCACTCACTCGCTCTAACATCTTAACCCTGCCAAACTTTTTCTTTTGAAGTACTCATACAATTCCCTTTTGTAAGCTGCTATCAAATCGGCTTCCACCATCATTTTAGGCAATGTATTCCAGACAGTAACAACGCTGTGGGTGAAAAAAACTTCTTCTCGTCTCAACTCTGGCTCTTTTGCCAATTATGTTGATATAATATTAATAGTGTTAATATTATTACATGAAATCGGTATCTTCTGGAAAACAACCAAACTGACAGTGAATTAGTTTACCCCTATTTACTTTATTAATACACTTCATAATTTTGATCAATTCTATTAAATCTCCGTTCAACCTTCCCTGCTCTAAAGAGAATAATCGCAGATTCTCTCGTCTCTCCACGTAGTTAAGTTCATCATCACTGGAGCTAAATATCCCCTGTGACCTTACTGAGGCCCTGACATTCTTCCTGAATTGTGATGCCCACAATTAAACACAATACTCAAGATCAGGCCTTTCAGGCAATTTTGTAAAAGTTTCAACATAACTTCCTCGCTTTCGTAAACGATGCCTCTTGTTATCAAGCCAAGGATCCCATATGATATTTTCGCAGTTTTCTCTACTTGCCCATCCAAATTTAAAATTCTTGGTATGCGAATCAACAGGTCTATCTGTTCATCTACGAACTTTAAAATGTTACCTCCTATAGCCACGTCTACAACAAAAACAACAACAAGATTTCATTTAAAGAGCGCCTTTCAAGTCGGGAGGACGTCTCAAGGCGCTGGACAGTTGGGTCAGGACCCGAGAAGGAGGGAGGGAAGGGAGGGAGCGACGAGGCGGCAGAGAATCGAGAGGGAAGCTGAAGGCACGACCAAAGAGAAAGGTCTTGAGAGTGGCCTTGATGGAGGAAAGGGAGGAAGCAAGGCGAAGGCACTGGGGGATGGAGTCCTGGAGCCTGGGGTCTCAGAGGTTGAAGGCCGGCCACCAATGGTAGGGCGGTTGGGGCGGGGTTGTGGAGAGCAGACCGGAGCTGGAGAAACGGAGGGTACGGGCAGGTAAGTAGGGGGTTAGTAGGTCGGAGAGGAAGAACGGAGCAAGGCCGTGAATGGCCTTGTAGGTGAGGATGAGGATCTTGAATCCGATCCTCTGAGGGATTGAAGCCAGTGGAGGCGAGCGAGGGTGGGAGTGATGTGGTCCCGAAGCCTGGTGCGGGACAGTACAAGAGCTGCAGAGTTCTGAATGACCTGCAGCGTGTGGAGGCAGGTGGCGGGAAGGCCGGCGAGGAGAGAGTTCCCATAGTCGAGCCTTGAGGTGAGGAATGCGTGGACCAGAGTTTCAGTAGCGTGAGGGGTGATGTAGTACCGTAATCTGCCGATGTTTCGGAGGTGATTGAAGGCGGTGCCAGTTGTGGCGCAGATATGAGGAAGAAAGGACAGCTCAGGGTCAAGCAGAACGCCGAGGTTCCTGACTGTCTTTGAGAGGTGGAGAGTGCAGCCTTGGATGCTGATGCTGTTTAGGTAATTAACATATAATTTAAATAATAGCATAGGACAGAATACCAGCTTTGGGAGCTTATACGCTCTTGATACTGTCTAACCGTGTGCTGTGATTGTGAACGGACAATTTGCAGGAAACTTTACTCTGTCTCTAATTCTGACTTCAGGGAGGGATTAGAAAGTGTGCGTCTCTGTCTCTAATTCTATCCTTGTAGTGTCGACTGTCAGCTTGGAGAGAGCTTTATGATTTTCTAAACGTGATCTGATAGTACGGATGGGCATTGTAGAGGGAGCATTGATGCGTCTCTATTCCTCACCCCGGTCTACGGCCAGACGGCGAAGAGGTAACTTCACTGTGACTCCAACCCTGAAACTGAGGAAAGAGATTGTGGAAGTAGCGCTGTCATTGCCACAGACCACATCGTCTCTCAACGTATGTGTGTGTTTCACAGGGACGTTAATGTTTGCGGATGGCAGAAGTCAGTGATCCCCGCAAAACTTGCTCCAGAGATCTCGTCCGTTTGGTTTACCTCAGAGTCTGCGCACCACGAACACCCGCCCCACACCACGCCCACCCACGCTTTTCCGCTCACCAGCTCCTCCATGCCCTCACGATGAAGACCTTGATTCTGCTACTTGGTGAGTATCGTTTCTAAACGTTTAACAATGAACGTCCCAGCAAGAGAGAGGAAAGAGAAGATAGGAAAGTGGGGAAATCAAAACCGAGAGTGTTGGCATGAAAGAGCAGAGAGGAGAGGGACAGTGCAGAGGAGAAAGGAGACAGGAGAGTGCAAACTGGAAAGAGTGGAGAGGGTAGAGGGAAAGTAGATGAAATATGAGAAAGGAGAGAGGAGAGAGAACAGAGTTGAAAGGAGATAGGAGAGGACAGAGGTGAGAGAGAAGAGATCGGAGAGGAGAGAAAAAGAGAGAGGAGGGATGAAAAAGGCGAGAGGAGAAGGAGGGAGGAGAGAGGGGATACGATTGGGGGAACTAGGAAATACAAGAGAAATTAACAGCCAGCGAGACACATTGAGTGACAATGAGAAACATTGCGTTCTGTCTGTAAACGGGATTTAACCAACAAAATAACAACAACAACAAATTGGATTTGGATAGCGCCCTCCACGCCGGACGGTGTCTCAGAGCGCTTTAAAGTAAGGGATCCCGGGGCCGATCCAAGAGGAGGGGAGGAAGGTGACCAAAGCTCGAACAAAAAGGTATTCAGCAGGGAACTGAAAATGGGAGGGGCGGGAGCGAGGCGGAAGGAGTGAGGAAGGCAGTTCCAGAGTCTCGGGGCACAGTGGCTGAAGGCACGGCAGCCGAAGGTGGAGCGGAGGACTCGGGGGTCGAAAAGGAGGGCAGACCCGGAGGAATGAAGGCAACGGTTACTCTTTTGAGGAGAGAGGAGATCAGAGAGGTCCGGGGATGCAGAGGAGGGAGGGATTTGAATAAAAGGGTGAGGCACTTGAAGTCGAGCCTCTCTGAGATAGGGAAACAGTGCAGTCATGAATGGTAGTGGATGGGAGACAAGAGAGTAATTTCGGAGTAATTACTCAGTTTCTGAACGGACAACAAAGTCCATCTTCTCTGAGACTCGAAACAAAAATAGAATCTCAAGCAAACCTCTCAGAGGAAATGGCTTGTTAGCCAACTGGTGTGTGTGACTCTGTAAAAGTGTTTTGCATTCAGTCCATTGCCTGAATTTGTATGTGCTGGTGCTTACTCCCCACTGGATCTCTCTACCCTAATCACACTCCTACTCGCTCACCAACATGTTTGGCTTCTGCTCGCTTCCCCACTGGTGCGCTTTATTCCGTTTCCCTGAAATAATTGCGCTGTAGTTATGTACTGACCATTGACGGTTTGAGATACCGTGCACATCGGCAAAATTATTTGTGAATTAGCAAATTAATAATTCCTGCGTTGATCTTGTTTCCTTTATCTTGTGCAGCGTTATTTCTGGAGAGAAAGACTGTGGATTCTGCAGGTTAGTGATTTAATCTCAAAGCCAGAAATCGTGTGAGAACATTAGGTACGGAGAGTGAGTCTTCTCCTCTCTTCACAATTCACAGGTCTGGGAGTAGACGGGATCCAGCCTTCTGCATGTGCCTCATGCCCTCTGCTCCACCATTGATGGTTGCACACTCAGCCACTACGCTGCTAAACTCTGGAAGTTTCTCCTTCTATCCTTCTGCCTTGTCCCTTCCCTTCACAACATCACGTCCCGCGTGAAAGCTTCCCTATTTGACTCTGATTATGGTCACTTCTCTGTCTGGCACTCCGTTGTGCTCCGCTGCTCTCCAGGGCTCAGACATGGTGTTATGTGGAAGCGGCGCTGTGCAAATGCAAACTAGTGCTCCTGGTGTGGCTGCTGTGTGTCAGGCGTTACAGAATGTGTTTAACAGGAAGTCAGGTGGGAGGATGGTGGACAAACTCGAGGGGCGAAGTATTGGGGACGTCGTTGTGGTTTCGGGGAGCGCGGCAACATGGCTGTCCCCAGATTTGTTACTGATTAGACCGGGAGGGGAACTGAGCCTAAAGTGGGGGAGTGCGGGGGGCTGGGTGGCGGGTCTTAGTTTTGGAGGGAATTTAAGACCTGGCAAGTACGGACCTGTGAATTTTTTTGTCTGTAGCTAAATTGGTATGCCCCCTTGCCGCGAGAGAGAATAGTCCTAATTTGCCTGAGCTGTGAGGCTGTGTTCTCCTGTTTAATGTCTAACTCGCTGTGCTTTGTATCAGCTGTGAAACTTCCCCTCACAAAAACCGGAGCTTTTATAGTGGGATAAATTGCTACTGTCATGTGTGAAACCCAGTTTGTGGATCGTAT
The DNA here is from genome assembly GCF_018977255.1 of Callorhinchus milii. Taxonomy (NCBI): domain Eukaryota; kingdom Metazoa; phylum Chordata; class Chondrichthyes; order Chimaeriformes; family Callorhinchidae; genus Callorhinchus; species Callorhinchus milii. The sequence continues at coordinate 66,016 of NW_024704792.1, read as the reverse complement.
GTAGCCAGCAGTCATTGGAAGCATTATAACAAATATTGTTGGCGGTGTAATTTTTACCCCCATGATACCCTCCCACAGCGCTCTGTAAAAGTACACTGTATTGTGTTATCCTGGGAGACCGGAGGTCAAACAGGAAACACACTGTTATTAATGTGTGTGATGTTTCACAGAGAGTGAGAGTGTGAGGCTGGTGAATAGCGGCAGCCCATGTGCCGGGAGAGTGGAGGTGTACCACAGAGGGCAATGGGGCACAGTGGATGGCTTTGGCGGTTGGGATATGAAGGCAGCGGCTGTGGTATGTAAAGAGCTCGGCTGTGGAATCGCGTTGTCGGCACGACGGGGCGCACACTTCGGGAAAGGATCCAGATTTATTGTGGCGTATAATGTTCAGTGCAGAGGGAGCGAGGCTGCTCTGAGCGACTGTCCCTCAGGGAAATGGAATCACTATTCCTGGCCACACTCCTATGATGTAGGCGTCATCTGCTCAGGTAGGTAAATCTGTCTCCGTTCCTCAAAACGTGTCTGCGAGGGGGTGGGGGATGTTGTGGGCCGTGGTGGTCACCACGTTGCTGGTGGTGGTGTCAATGATCACGGTAAGGGCACTGGGGTGGGGGGTGAAGATCGGTGTGAACATGGGATGGAGTGAGCACTAGGGAATGAGCAAAGATAGGTGATAAGGACTGTGAGTGTGGGTTGAGCACGAGGATCATAAGGGGACTGAGTACAGCGGCAGTAAACAGTGAGCTTAGCGGAAGTGAGCTCGGCGTGGTGAGCTCAGGGGGGTGAGCACACGGGGAGCACAAGGGGCGGAGGATGCACAGTGGTGGATGCGAGCACATGGGGCGGTGTGTGCACAGGCAGTGAGTAAAAAGTGTGCACATTATGGTTGAGCACTGTGGAGGGTCAGCAGAGTGCGTAAACAGGGAAAGTGAGCACAGCGGGGTGAGCATAGGGTTGTGATCACAGATGTGTGAGCACATGTTAGAGAATATAGAGGATGCAGCTCAGGGGATGACCACAGGATAAGGAATTTTTCATAAAGCGGGAAAGAGCATGGTAGTGAATATAGGGTGGAAGTACAGGTGTTGCTTACAGAGGGTGAGAGCATGTGAGGTGTGAGCACAAGGGCGAAGAGCACAGGTGGGAGCACAGAGGGGTTTTAAGTTAGCACAGTGACGGGTGAGCACACGAAGGAGGAACATAGGGGACGTGAGCATAGGGTGGATATCACCGGGTGGGAGCGAAAGATGGCTGACCACAGGAGTTTGCAAGCCCACGAGTTTGGCAGGAGAACGGTTGCGACCACTTGCGTTGGTGATCACAGGAGGCTGAGCAAAGTGGTGAGGAGCACAGCGAAGTGCAAAACAATGGGAGCATAACGTAGAATGAGCACTGGAGAGAGGATCACAGGGGACTGAGCACTGGTTGGTGAGCACACGCAAACGGCTGAACACGGGACGTTGAGCCCAGACGAATTGAAAAAGTATATGAGCCTCGTTGTATGGGAAAACACAGGGCTGTGAGTAAATATGGTGATGAGCGCAGTAGGGAGGAGCACGGAGGGCGGTGGAGTGGGGCTGAACACAGCGGTGTTGAGCACAGTGTGTTGAGAAAATAGTTGTGGGCACAGGGGCGATCAGCACAGGGCCTTGAGCAAAGGGGCGAGTGTGATCGCAGTGCGGGCAAAGAGTTGTGCCCAGGTGGGTGAGTAAAAGGAGCTGAGTAGAGTGGGGGTGAGATCCGGGATCTCGATCAGGGATCTTAGCAACAGCAACAGCAACAACATTGTGTTGTAAACTGTCGTGTGCACAGTGGGGTCGAGAACATGGTAGATCAGCATAGTTCGTGAAAAGCGGGGTATGAGCACAGAGGATGAGGACGGTGGAATTAGTATAGGTGTTTAAACACAGGTGAGGGTGAATGCGTAGGCCGGAGCAGAGTGTCCTTTTGTATAATTCGGATAAGCTTGAGCGGGAGTGAGCGTGGTATGGGGCAGTGAGCCCAGGGCGTTTAGCACTGTGCGGGGGCATGTGAGCTTAAGCGAGTGAGCATGGACTCGTCAGCACAGGCTGGTGAGCACAGGGTGCTGAGCACAGGTGTGAGAAACACGGGATGAGAACCAGTTCGGTGAGCAGTGTGGGATGAGGAGGAGGGGATAGCTCAGGGGGTGAGCATACGGGAAAGTGTGAGCACAGAGGGTACAAAGAGGGGCAACACAGGTGGGTTACGCACATTGGGGTAAGCACAGTGGGATGAGCACAGTGTGGTGAGCACAATAGGCTGAGCATAGGTCGTGTGTGGGCTCACAGCGGGGAAGCAAAGTTGGGGTGAACCAAATTGGGTGAATACAGTAGGGTCAGCCCGGGAGGGTGGGGGCGGATTTGGGTGGTGAGCACAGGGAGAAGTATAAGCGCAGTTGGGGTGATCCCGCGGGCGGGTGGGTGATAAGTATAGCTCTAGAGCGTACAAAAGGTTGTGAGCGCAGGGATTGTGGGCATAGGTGCGTGAGAATAGCGTAGGGAAATACAGTGGGTGAGCACATGGGGGAGAACACAGGGTTGCACAGGGAAGCAATGGTCAAGATAACCGGGCGGTGCCAGGAATGTGTTGAGCCTTGGTGGGTGAGCAAAACCGGGAGCACATGGGATTAGCACAAAGGGAAGAGTGAAAACAGGGAGGGCCCAATGGGAAAGCACAGTAGGTGGGAGTCTGTGAGTGCAAGCGGATGAATACAGTCGTGCTGAGCACAGCGGGGTTTGAAAGGCGGATTGAGCACAGGGAGCTGAGGCCATGAGTTGAACAGGGGCGTCGGAGTGAGCACATTGTGGGGTACATGTCAATGGGAAAATAGATGGGTGTGTGGGCACAGGGACTGAGCACAGCTGGAGTGAGCACAGTGGGTGGAGCATAGGGTGGGAGCACAGGCAGGTGGGAGCACTGGGGTCTGAGCGAACTGAGGGCGATGAGCACAGGGAGGGGTGTCTTAGCACATGGGAGTTTAGCACAAGGGTGTACGCATGTTTATCCACAGTTGGGTGAGCGAACGCGGAAGTGAGCCCTTGTGGTGGGGATTGGTCAGAGGTGAAGGTGAGCACAGAGAGGCAGGGCTACAGCAGCATGAGATTTGAGCACATGGGCTTGATCACTGTTGCGTGAACACAGGTAGAGCGAGCACAGATGTTGTGAGCATACAACCACAACAACAACACAAGATTCCATTTATTGAGCGCCTTTCACGTCGGGAGGACATCCGAAGGCGCTGTACAGTTGGGTCAGGACCCGAGCAAGGGGGAAATGGTCAGTGTGAGGGGATGGAAGGGAGGGAGCGAGGAGGCAGTAGAGAGTCGAGAGGAGAGCTGAAGGCACGGTCAAAGAGAAAGGTCTTGAGACCGGCCTTGAAGGAGGAAAGGGAGGAGGCACGGCGAAGGCACTGCGGGATAGAGTTCCAGAGTCTCGGGGCTGAGAGGAAAAGGCCCGGCCACCGATGGTAGGGTGGTTGGGGAGGGGGATGTGGAGCAAACCGGAGCCAGAGGAACGGAGGGTACAGGTGGGTAGGTAGCGGGATAGTCGGTCGGAGAGGCAGGAGGGAGCAAGGCCTTGTAGGTGAGGGTGAGGGATTGATCATATGTTGGAGCACAGTGGGGGTGAGTACAGGTGACACTGACCACAGCAGAGTGTGCAGAGTGGAATTGAGCACAGGACGAGTGTCAGCGGGAAGGTGTTCAGCACACTGCGGATGAGCAAAGGTGACTGAGAACCAGCGGTCTGAGCAGCGGGCAGTGGGTGAGCAGATGGTAAATAGTGCACGGAAGTGAGCACTGAAGAAAGGCTGAGCACAGGAGGAAAGGTGAGAAAAGTGAGGGCACAGTGGGAAGCACCGAAGGCGTGAACCCAGAGTGAGGATCCCATGGAGGATGAGCACAGATGGATCACGTGGGGGATATCATAAGGAAGGGTTGAGCAGAGTAGGTTGAGTACAGGGGTTGAGCACGGGGGGGGGGGGGGCTGGGGGTGCGCAAAATGTGGTGACAGTTATGGGTAAGCAGAGGGGGTGAGCATGTATGGATAGGTGAGAAAACGGACTGAGCACAGGGATCTGAGCTCGGATTTTGAACAAGGGCGTCGTGTTGAGCTCGTTGTCGGAGCACAGTGTAATGGGAAACAGTAGGTGGGAGAACAGTTGTTTGTGGTTACAGAGAGCGGGAGATTGAGCACAGCGAGGGAGCTGAGCACATGGTGGATTAGCACAGGTTAGATTAGTACAGGTTTGTGAGCACAGAGGGATGAGCATGTCGTGCGAGCAGCGAGAGGTGAGCATATGGTGGGAGCAGAGGGTGGTGGGAGAACAGGGAGCTGAGCACAGGGTAGATTGGCAAAGGGAGAAATCCTCAGCTGGATGAGCGAACGGGGTTGTGAGACATGGGATGGGGATGGGCAGAGGGAAAGGTGAGCACATGGATTGGGGGAGGGGATCTAACACCAGGAGAGTTCAGAAAAGTGTGTTGAGCACAGTTGAGTGAAAACAGGTGGAGAGACCACAGATGGTGGAAGCACATAAGGCTGATATTAGGGTTGGAGCTCAGAGTGGTGAGCGCAGGTGGGGTTGAGCACACCGGGGCGGGATGAATGGGATTCAGCACGAGGGGAAATGTCAGCAATGATTGTTGATCACGGTCCGGGTGAGCAATGCGGGGTGGGTGACGCCAAGGTTGTGAGCAGCGTAATGTGGGTGAACAGAGATGGGAGATTTCAGTGAAGTGAGCACAGGAGAAGGGTGATCAAAGGGAAGGCACAGCGTGGAAGCATAGGAGGGGTGAACACAGGGAGGCTTAGTATGGGGGTGTGGTGGTGTATGGGAGGGGTTGAACACAGAAAGCGTAAACACAGGGGGGTGCTGAGCACAGTTGGTAGCTGAGCACAGTGGAGTGACACGGGCCTGCTGGAGCACAGGTATGTGGCAACAGGAGGGGGGAGTGAACACAGAGGGCTGAGAAAGAGGGAGGCTGACAAAAAGGGGTGAGTGCGTATTAAATGGGAGGGGTTTAGAACAGGAATGCTGAGCACAGGTTGCGCAATGCATAGGCCGTGTCTGAAAAAAGATGGCGCTCAGGACAGGATTGAGGTCTGAGCACAGATGAAAGGTGGAGATCCAGGGAGGATGGGCTGAGCACATGACTACAGGGGGAGCGGCTGATCACAGTGAGAGGGGCTGAGCAGAGCACGGATGGGATGAGCACAGGGGAAGGCGCTGGTTGCAGTGGGGACGACCTGATGCATGGGGAGGCGTTCAGCAGAGGGGGAGGGACTGAGAAGACGGGGAGCAGCTGAGACAGGATCACTGAGACAGCTGATCACACGGAGAGGGACTGAGCACAGAGGGAGGGACAGAGCACATGTGCGCAGGGGGAGATAACTAGCATAGGGAGCTGGGCTGAGTACAGAGAGAGAGCTGGAGCTCAGGTGGAGGGGCTCAGGCTCGATCGAGGGGTTGAGTTCATGGGGAGGGTCTTAGCCCAGGTGAGGGTCTGAGCTCAGGGGTAGTGCTTAGCCAAGGTGGAGCGGATGAGCTCGGTGGAACGGCAGACACACGGGAAGGGTCTGACCTCACATGGACCCCGAACTCCAACCGACCCCGAAGTCACACTGAGCCCGAACTCACAGAGAAAGGTTTAATTACAGCAGAAACCCATCGCCCAAGCAAGATCGGGATTAAAAACTGTCAACATTTCTGGTATTGAAGCTCAGACAGAAACAGTCTCCAAAGCTGAGACTACACGTATTGTCGATCCTGATGTTCAGTATCATAGATCATAGCGAGTGTTTGTGAGATTATCTTCACTGCGTTTTTATTGCAGATGCGCTGGAGAAACCCAACATTTCCCTGAAGCCAGATACCCGGGTGTTTGTGAGAGGGGAAAGAGCAAAGATCTCATGTTCTGGGAAATACCCTGGTAGCAATTTCTCTTTTTTCAAAGACGGAGAGTTTGTCACATCACAAACAGATCCAGAAAAGAGCAACGTGGCAACATTCACTCCATCGGAAATCAGTGCAGGAAATTTATGGTGCAAATATAGCACAAACATAGACGGCCGAGAGCTCAAATCACTGGAGAGCGATCGAGTGGGAATCTTTGTGCGTGGTAAGATAGAGAACCTGGACTCTTTCAGCAATGACAATATATTGGCCCCTTGTGTCCAATCATAGTGATCGGCGTCCTTTCCACCCCCCTCCCATTCACCAATTTCTTCCACCCGCTCTGTAACACGAGTACCTCCCCATTACTGCCTCCCGCCACACCCTCTATTGATCCATCCCTCACTTCTCCCCTCACCCTCCATTCTTCCCCACACATCCTTCATTGCTCATTTTCTCCCTCAACCCCTCCCACACCCTTCTTCCCAATCTTCTATCCCAAAATCCCTCCCACAACTTCTATTCACCCCTCCATCACTTCATCCCACACGCTCTATTCCATTCTTCCCCACTCACTCCCTTCCTCCATACACTCTATTTCCATCTCAACCACTCACTCCGTTACTGCATCACTCTGTATTCCCATCTCCCTCAATCTCTCTACCCTCCCTCCTCTGTTGCCACATTCCTCCCACATACTCGCTCCCACACGCGCCTGCTTCCCACACCCTCTATTCCCCTCACCCTCTTGCAAAGAGCTATCTTCCTCTTGAATGTATCTGGACCACCTGATTCCACCGTTGGTTCAGGCAGCAAATTCCTCCACCTCACTCTCATCGGTGTGAAATCGTTGCTCCTAAATTTTGTTTTTGATCAACTGGGCCTGATCTTATCATTTTGTTTACAAACACATTTGAAGATCACACGAGATGTTCAGACTGAATTCGCGTCCTCCCGTCCCTGGCTGGAGCTGTGGGTTACTTCTGTCCACTACCCTCCCAAGCCACCCAACTCGCAACCGCTGCTACCCCTCCCTCCGCGTAAAGAAACACTATCTGGGGTCTGTCAGAAATCTCCCCCTTGACCACTCCGCCTTGTGCAGACGCTTTCTCGATGCTGAAAAACAAGCAAATGGTCACTCTTATTCTAACCCTAACTGTCTGCATGCAACACAGTGTCTGCGAGATTATCCTTACTTTGTTCTAATTTCATATCCGTCCAGAAACACATAATTTCCGTGAAGCCAGATTCCCGGGTGTTTGAGAGAGGAGAAAGCGCTCAGATGTCATGTTCTGGGAATTGTCCTGGCAGCAATTTCTCTTGATACAGAGACGGGAAGTTGATCACATCACAACCAGCTGCAGAGAATAATAATACGACCACATTAACCCCATCGGAGATCAGTGCTGGAAATTACAGGTCAAAATACACTACACAGATAGTCGGCCAACAGCACACATCACCAAACAGCGATCGAGTGGGAATCTCTATGCGGAGTGAAAGCGGAAGCCTGGACTCTCTCACCAATGATCACTTACTGCCCCTCGTGTCCAGTCACCGCGTTCGTAGCATTTTCCTCCCCGTCCTCACCCTTTTTCATAGAATCATAGAATTATACAGCACAGAAGGAGGCCATTGGGTGTTTAACCAGAACCATCTAATTCAATATCACGATTCCGCTTTCGTCCCATAACCCTTCAAACTTTTCCTACCCAAACAGTTATCTTCTTTCACTCGCTTTGTGAAACAAGTATCTCCGCATTCCTCTATATCCCCCTCTCTCCTTCTGCCCTTCCTTCAGCCGACTCCCTCACTCCATCCCACACACAATCTCCCTCACCATTACTGCAACTCACAACTGCATTCCACCGTCCTTCCCACAAAATCATACCCTCCCACACACTGATGACTCCCACAACCTAACTGCTATTACACTCTGCCTCCATCACCGTTACTCGCTCCCACAACCTCCATTCTTCCCATACGGTCTACTCCTGCCTTGCACCCCCTCACTACCTCGCAAAACTTCTAGTACACTGTATCTCATTCTCTGCCACACCGTCACTTCAAAACTCTCTATTCCCCTCTCCCTCGTGTGACGGTCGCACTTCCTCATAAGTGTGTCTACACTATCTGTGTCAGCTGCAGATGCAGGAGTTGAGTGCCAACATCTCACTGCCCTCTGTGTGAAGTCCCCTTCTGCGTTTTCTGTTCTACCACCTTGTTCCAATTGTTATTTAAAAATACGGATGAAAATCACCTGAGAGGTTCAGATTGAAATTCCATCCTCCTGTCGCAGTGTGGAGCTGTGTGTTACCCCAGTCCCGGCCATCACTGCCCACTTGGGCCACCCCACTCTCAGCCGTCGCTCCAATCCCCCTGTGTAAAGAAACACTTCTGGATCCTGTTCTGAATCTGCCTCTCAAACCCTCCCCAACGCCCCTCGTTCAAATGCCTCATCGAGGGTGGGAAACAAATACATTTTCAGTTTTGCTTTATCCTGAATCGTGTCCGTGTCACGGAGTGGATTTACGTGAGATTATCTTCAGTGTCTTTTCATTCCAGATCCTCTCCAGAAACCCACCATTTGGATGAAGTCAGATTCACGAATGTTTGCGAGAGGGAAAATCGCTCAAATCTCGTGTTCTGGAAATTATCCCGGCAGCAATTTCTCTTTATACAGAGACGGCGAGTTTATCACATCGCAACGTGCTCCACAGAATAAAAACACGGCTACATTTACCCAATCAAATACCAGTGCAGGGAATTACTCGTGCAAATATACTGCACATATTGGCAGCCGAGAATTCACATCACCAGAGAGCGAGCAAGTGGGACCCTCTATGTCGGGTAAGAGCTGAGTAAAATCTCATGCAATAACTTGTTTGTTTTTTGACCATCGACAGCAGCTCCTGTTGTAGCTACGCTTCGCACCATCGATGGTATTTCTATGTTATCGCATGGTGTTGACCAGATTATCTGATGCGAGACATCACAGCTGTAAAACAGTTTCCAAACCCAAACATCCGAGCGATCCCCACACAGCATGTTCGGGATGTACTGTCCCGCACTAGGCTTCGGGAACACATCACTCCCACCCTCGCTCGCCTCCACTGGCTCCCCATCTCCCAGAGGATCGATTTCAAGATCCTCATCTTCACCTACAAGGCCATTCACGGCCTCACTCCCTCCGACCTCTCCGACCTACTATCCCACTACCTACCTGCCCGTACCCTCCGTTCCTCTGGCTCCGGTCTGCTCCACATCCCCCGCCCCAACCGCCCGACCATCGGTGGCCTTCAGCCTCTCAGCCCCGAGGCTCTGGAACTCTAATCCCCAGTGCCTTCGCCGCCTCCTCCCTTTCCTCCTTCAAGGCCGATCTCAAGGCCTTTCTCTTTGACCTTCAGCCTTCAGCTCCCCTCTCGACTCTCTACCCCGTCCTCGTTCCCTCCCTTCCCCTCAGCCTGACCATTTCCCCCCGGCTCGGGTCCTGACCCAACTGTACAGCGCCTTGGGACGTCCTCCCGATGTGAAAGGCGCACAATAAATGGAAGCTTGTTGTTGTTGTTGTTGTTGTTGTAAAGCTTTTCCTTTGCTGAACCGCTTCTCCGTCACGTTCTTTCGTTTTTATTTTGTTGTTTGAGGCAGGATTTGGCGATTCCAGATCTTGTAGTTACATAGCAGCTATTATTTAATAAACTGCACCCCACAGCTTGTTACTGAGCACAGTGTAGTACATAGCCCCTTCTTTCCTGGCTAGGACCATCCAAACCGCTAACACTGGCTTGGGCTATAAAAGTCGAGTGGGTAGACCTCCACCCTCCGGTGACCAATCTTCTCCCAAACCGCTTGCCGGTGTGCCAGGCTGGACTTTGCTGCCATCTGCAGTCCGCTGCAACACTGCGGAGCCGTCTGGCTCAGGGATCGGATTGGTGACCACCATCAAAGGTGGAATCGATACTAATCTTCCACAGCTGGGCAGGTCACCATCGCAGCACCGAAAGAGATCCTGCTGATCTTTCCCCTCACAGGGTCAGAGGGCGACAGGCTTTTCTCTTGAGGACAGAATAGGGGAGCTTGGGCTATTTTCATTGGAACAAAGGAAACATTAGTTTCTGTAGGGTTTTCTTATCGGGAGATGAAACCAGATTGGCGTCTTGAACATGATACATTTTGTTATCTCTGCACTCTTCAAAGACAACAAATTTCCTTGTCCATTTTCCTCACTAGCACGCTGGACCGGGATGCTCACTCTAGGACTTTCAGTGGGGATTGTCACTTTGACAGTAATCACTGGCCTTATACTGGGAATCTGTGAGTACAAGAGAGGTAAGTGGCCATTAATATTACTCAATGCAGAATATAATTGTTCGTAATAAAGGAACAGCCAGCTCATCGCGTTGGTGCGGTAGGAAACTGCACTTTACAAAAATTATCTTTGAATGCCTTTTGATACTGGATGAAAGGGAAGGATTAAAATAAATAAAACAAGACGTTTATTACATTTTGTATTCGCAGTTAAACACAACAGTTCAAGAAGGGATTGGTGAGAAGATTTTTATTCTAATCCCATTCTCTGTTCTCTCCCCATGTTGTCATTGTGGTGCTGCAACTCTCTATCTGATCCCGTTTCGTGCTCTCTACCAGTTTCTGTACTGGTGCTCGCTATCCCACTGGAGCTCTCTACTCTAATGCCACTCTCTGCTCTCTTCCTATTGCGTACCCGCCAATGGTTGCTCCCCCACAATTCGGCAGGGCACCCAAGGGCGGACTGTTCACTAGGAAAATGAAATCCTACCAATTCAGGGCTCCGCGTGCGGTGTGGAGGTGCGCATTTGCAATGGAGGGGTTGGGGAGGGTAGGCCGATCCTGCGAGCCAAAGCCCTGAAAGGTAGTATGGTTGTAGCTGGACAGGCAGTGGTGAATGTTTATGGGCAGTGCTCTCAATTGCAATCTATGTATGATTAGCTGGTTGGACCACAGCAGCTACCCCGAGACACACGATGAGAACCGCAAGCCTGATTCTCGCAAGTCTGTGCCTCATCCTCATGGTGATTAGTTTGGCAGGGACGCTGCACACTGTTTACAAACGCAGGAATTTCGACGTGTAGATGTTGTGACTGTAAGTCGTAAGCACGATGGTGTGATTCCACATGTATCAGATGCCTGGTCCACCCCACCCCCATCAACCTTAAATCATAATTGTCCAGCGATAAGGGAAATATTTGCACAGAATCATCTTCTCACCCCTGACCCCTAAACCCGCCCCCACATCTCAACACACGCCCACTCCAGACTTACAGCAACCCCCCCAATAATACCCTTTCCACACACACACCTTTGTGTCACCGAGTTCACAGAAACCCTTTAGCAAGTTTGCTATCTCTAATCCAGAGCAGGTTTCTACATTTGTCCTGCGTTCACCAGCTTTTGAAATCACTGTCTGCGAAGCTTCCTACTGCTGCACAAACTGCTGCACAAGAGACATGTACTGAACAGGCGGCGACCCCTCCCCCAGATTAAAGAAAATAGTTGTTTGTCAGCCGGTGAAATGACTGTCCATTTGTCTGTGTGTGTGTCTATGTCTGCGTGTCTGTCTGACAGAGTGTGTCTGTCTGTCGTTCATTTCTCTTAATTTGAGCAGCTTCAAGAGTTCTGTCTTTCTGATTAGATGATAATCCAAGGAGCAGTCTGCCTGTTCAGGTGTACATTTGATAACCCGTGGCACTACTCAAAAAGAGAATTTCTCCCTCCATCAAACAAAAGCAGTTACTCACCCAATGACTGTTTATGGGCCGCTATCGTATACCGTTGACTGCCATGTTTCGCTCACAAAGTAAAGTCACTCAACTGTATAGTCAATCCTGTGAAGTGCTTTGCCATGTCTCGTTGAAGTGATAATGGGTTATTTCAAACAAAATGATTGGTAATATATTACACTTTGTAATATACATGTTATTGACATTATCATTGCTAATGTTCATTCATATTACTGATATCCTTAATAATACTGATATCCTTAATAATGTTAAGAAATAAAAGTGAGTGTTATTTAAGCATTCTGGTGTTAATATAATCCCTTATTTGTTTGTTTGTCTGTTTGTTTGTTTACTTATTTATATATTTGTTTATTTATTTGTTTGTTTGTTTGTTTCTTTGTTATTTACTCTTTGTTTATTTAATTATTTAAGCACTCTGGTGTTAATAATAATCCCTTCAAAAAACAAAAAACAATATTAAATTGGTCATTTTCAATCCACGACTGTTTGTGGGATATTGCTGAGTGCAATTGGCTGCCGTGTTCGCCCACAAATATACAGTCAATTCACTTTACAGTGTGTTCTGTGAAGCGCTTTGGGACGTCCTCCAGACGTGAAAAGAGCTATATCAAATGCAAGGATTATTATTATTAAACCGTGTTTGTCTCAGTGAATGGTTGAATGCTCGTTGCTTCCAGCTCTGAGTATTGACCGCTTTGTTGGCCCAGTGTCTGCCCAGTTCAGCCCTATGTCTCGCCTGAGCCAGAAGGTGGTGTATTTAACCCCTTGTCGCAACTTTCGCGTGATTCGCTTGAGGAGGACGTCCCAAATCGCTCGACAGTCAGTTTTCGGTTAGTGATTTGGTCTCTTTCAACCGGACTCTCTCTCTCTCTCTCGCTCTCCCTCTCTCTCTCTCTCTCGCTCTCTATCTCTCTCTCTCTCAGTGTACTGGCCGATAATCCCCAAAATAAAATTGATCGCTCGCTCGACGACTGTTTGTGGGATACTGCTATGCAATATTTGCTTCTGCGTTTCATTCACGAAACAGTACACTTTTCATTAGATTGTGAGAAGCACTTTCAGATGTTTTGACAACATGTTGACGCGCTAGATGAAATATAATAATAATAGTCCTCGCATTTGATATAGCGCTTTTCACATCGGGAGGACGTCCCAAAGCGCTTCACAGAACACACTAACCAGTGCTCTAACCACTGAGCTACAGGACCCCAGAATGCAAAAGATCTATTTCTCTCTCAATTACCTCTCTGCACACTTAAAAACTGAAACGCTCCATTTTTTTAGCTGATTTTTCTCTGTCTCTTGTGTCTGTCTATCGCTCTACCTCTCCGCCTATCTGCCTCTCTCTCTTTCTCCTTCTCTCTCTATCTATCTATCTCAGTCCTTCTGTTTCTCCTCAGCATGATCCAGAATACGGTCTCTGGCAATTATACAGCCCTCGCATCTCATGTGGCCTCTCTGTTCATTGGGATCAAGGATAATGACACTGATTACAGTCCAATATCCACATCTTCTGTGGCCTCAATTTGTCCAGGAAGGATCCTTGCATTTGATATAACACCTTATCGCAACTTAGAGATGTGCCAATTTGAAAGATTTATTAATCCTAAAGTGTGATCCACCAATTGACTAACAAGCTGGTTTCTTCTTACTGCAAGTAAAGAAAGTCGTGTGGGTGGATTAATGGAATATGCCTAATGTTTTTCCCTTTCCCGGAATCAAAACCAAGTCCCCTGACTGGCGAACCATGTGGCATCACCAATATGTTACAGGACTCCATAACAATAGGCTGGTGTAGAGACTGTGTGCGATACATTCCCCACAGCTGGCTAGTGTAGTGACTGTGACTGTTACATTGCCCACGACAGGCCATGTAGTGTCTGTGTGTATCTCACTGCCCACAGGATGCTCGTGTAGTGACTGTGTCTGGTATGCTTCCCACAAGGCCTATGAAATTAATTGCGTGTTTCACTTCACACAAGAGGTAAATATGGTGACAGTGTGTGTCCCAATGCCCAAAAGTAGGTAGTGTAGTGGCTGTGTGTGTGTGTTACTCTACCCCTTGAAGATTACTGAAGTGATTATTGGTGTTAAACTGCACACAGGATATCATTGTTGTGACTGTGTATGCTTCACTGCCCAGAGAATGCTAATGTAGCGACTGTGAGCGTCACACGGCCTATATGAGGCTAGTGAAGTGACTGTTGTGTTATACTGCACACAGGAGGCCAATATTGTGACTCTGTCTGCTGCACTGTCTCCAGGAGGTCAGTGTAGTGACTGTTTGTTTTACGTTGCCCTCTGTAGGCTACTGTAGTGTCTCTGTGTGTTAAGGGTTGGTAAAGAAAGCTGCAAAGAAAGCTGCTGCATCCGCAGAAAATGATCAAGTGGCAAAACAGCAAATCCTCCCGCTTCCCTCACCACCCACACCCCCAAAGCACCGGTGGCTATTAAATAATAATAATAATAATAATAATCCTTGCATTTGATATAGCGCTTTTCACGTCGGGAGGACGTCCCAAAGCGCTTCACAGAACACACTGTAAAGTGAATTGACTGTATATTTGTGGGCGAACGCGGCAGCCAATTGCGCACAGCAATGTCCCACAAACAGTCGTAGATTGAAAATGACCCAATTTTTTTTATTATTGTTTTTGGTTTTTTGGAGGGATTATTATTATCTTGTTGATACTCGTCAACAAGGTGATGTCTCACCACTGTAATCATAGACAGACTGCAGACATGGTTGGGAAGAGAGACTGCAGACATGGATGCAGTGGGCATGGAGAGAAGGAATAACATGACCAAATCCAGTGGCAGACAAGAAGCTGTCGATTCTCCCTTCTGCTGATGTTAACCCCCAAATACTCTTTTCAAAGCCACCCATTTCCTCTATGATTGTTACCAAATTGCATTCGCTTAAATTTAAAATAAAGGAAATATATATTGGTGTGAATCGGAGCAAATTTCTTAAAGCTGCTGGTTTGCCATACGTCTGTGGTGGAGGCTGGAATTTAATGGTAAGAATCTCATTACGTTTTTGTCCTTTCATTGTCACAATCATAGTTCCTGGACATATTGACTCATTAAACCCTATTTCACAATTGCAGTCGTGATTTCCCTACTTGTGACGATATTTGTGCTTTAGGTTCTTGACACTATTACGCTCTGAACAACAATTGCCTAAATGGTTAAGAAACGGTATTGTTTAATTGCCAACTATTTCGAAAATGTACTTTCTGAAGCTTAATAGAAACAATGGAAGTTACAAGGATACACCATCACAGATACACAAAGCTACAGGAACAAACGTCTAACATTACACATTAATTCTGCTTTCTGATACCTCTTCTACGTCTCCAGCTTCCAATACCCCAGGCAGATTGATCAAGATTTCCATCATCTTTCCCCTCCCACCAACGACAGTTTCTACTACCGGCAGCTCCCACCGCTGGCAGAAGCCAACTCCAGTCGATGCATAATCCGGCAAATTTGGACTAATTTCATCCGATCTGTCTCATGATTAAAGGAATTCTGCCAAGGACAAATTATGTTATCAGGGTTTAGTTCTATTCCTTACAGTGCAGAAGTGGAGGAGACACTGTTAATCCACACCAAAATGAAGTGACCCTTCCTCAACAAACAATTGATTTTCTTAGTGAAAAAAGCTAAAAAACACAGTGTTTAGACTTGTTGCAAAATATCTGTCGATATTCACGTATCTACATTATTTGCCTAATGTACACCACTAGCCGATCATGAACATTATGGCCAGTTGTACAGAGAACAGACCTATTATAAGGAGAGCAGTCCTTTTATGTAGACAACACCAGGCCTGTTAAAAACAGACCAGACTTGTTATACAAAGATGAGGCATCAAACAGAGACTAGGCCTGATATACAGAGACAAGGCCATCTATACAGCGAATAATCCTGTTATACAGAGACCAGCACTGTTGTACAGACACAAGGCCTATTATGCAGAGATCAGCCCGTTACACATAGACTATGCCTTTATACAGTGAACAGGCCTAATAAACTTAGAGCAGTTTCTGTTACACAGAGACTTGGCTTGTTATACAGAAACCACATCTGTAATAGAAAAGGACAGTCATACAGAGAACACGGCTGGTATCAAGAGACCAGAACCGTTATACAGACACAATACCTGTTGTAGAGAAAGCAGCGTGTTTACAAACACAAGGCCTGTTATACAGAGACCAGTCGGTTATACGTAGACCAAGCCTGTTGCAGAGAGTACAGGCCTACTTTACCAAGACCGTGCTGTTACAAAGAGAAAAGGACTCATATTCAGAGAACGAGCCTGTTATATAGTTACCAGAACTGTGATACAGACAACGTGGCCTGCTATACAGAGACAAGGCCAGTTATACTCAAACAAGACCTGTTACACAGAGGCTAGGCCTGATATACAGAGATCAGGCCAGTTGTACACAGAATACTCCTTTTATACACATATCTGGCCTGTTAAGCAGAGATCAGATCTGTTATGCATTGAAAAGGCCAATAGAGCAACAACGCCTGTTATACAGAAATAAGGTCTGTTACATACAAAAGGCCTGTTATATAGACAACACGCCTGTTATGCAGACACATGGCCTGTTATGAAACAAGAGGCCTCTTATACAGACACAAGGCCTGTTCTGCGGAAACGAGGCCTATCATACATAAATCAGTCCTGTCATACAGAGGGTAGGCCTTTATACAGAGCATGCCTGTTATAAAGAGCCCAGGCCTCTAACACAGGGACCAGGCCTGTAGAACTGAGACCAGGCCTCTTATGCATACACCAGGCCTGTTATACAGATAGCAGTCCTGTTATACAGAAACAAGGCTTGATTTAAGAGATCGGGCCTGTTATACAGAGACCAGCAATGTTATACAGAAACCAGGCCCATTTTAGAGACAGCAGGCCTACTTTAAGGAGAACAGGCCTATTATAAAGAAATCAAGCCTGTTATACGAAGACCAGGCATGTTTTCCAAAGACCGGCCTGCTATACAGAGACAAGGCCTGTTATATTGAGATCAGCCTGTTATACAGAGAAGGGAACCTTTATACAGATATCTGATGTGTTATAAGTTCATCAAGCCTGTTATACAGAATGCAGGCCTTCTTTGCAGAGATCAGGCCCATAATCCAGAGCCATGCCTGTTAATTGGTGATCAGGCCAATAATACAAAAAACGAACTGTTATATAGCTAGCAGGCCTTTTATGCAGAGACCAGATATTTTACTCGGATACCAGGTCCTTTACACAGAGACGTGGCTAGTTGTAAAAAGACCAGGTCTGTAAAAGAGAGTCCAGGGCTGTTGTACACAGACCAGGCTTTTTATGCAGAAATGAAGACTGTTATAATGATCCTGGTGCTCTCTGACAAATTGGTGAATGGTTAGTGCTCAGCGAAACAATATTGCCAAGCAAGCTCAGCTGACAATTGTAAAGCTTGTACAATGTGCTTTTAACACATCTTAAAACTCTTGACACTGTTGTCTGGGTACCGAGCTGGAGTTGGGAAATTTGGTCAGAAGACTGTGTTCATTTGGATTTTGAACATGGTGAGCAAGGGAATCAAATACTCATTGCCAATCAAGCAGAGCCTTCTGGAGTGAGCTGCGACCAGAGTACTGAGTGAGCATGGGAACTTGGTGCAGAGACGGAAGAAGGTGTGAAGTGAACTACAGAGTTAACTGATAAATTATAAGTTGATATAACAGAACAGGTAGAGTGTCGAGAACTTAATATCCGAGAGTTTATGCACTGGGAGATTGTCCTGGAATATCATTTCTGCAGGAATTGTCTCTGGCTTGACACACTCTGATTCATAATTGTTGAGCTGCAGTGCGAGTCAGACACACTCCGATTGAAAAGGAAGGGACAGGAATTTCTGGACAGCTTTATGCTGAAGTCGTTCACGTCCCTTAGCAAAGCACAGATAAAGGAAAGAGAAGGTGCTACTTCAGTGAGCAGAGCAGTGGGTATCTAAGAGAGGAAGAGGAGTAGGCCACGCAGACACTAGGCCTCACCAACAGGTAAGATGTATTCGATTCCTGCGAGTGCAATGAGAATGACTGTGGAGAGTCAGAAGGCACAATGGATCAGAAGGCTATCCGAAGCGGGGAAGAGGAGAAGCGAACCGTAAATGTGACTTGGCGTTTCAATTATTAGGTGAATAGGAAGTATCATTTGCAGCTAAGAAGGAGTGCCCGAAGCGTACGTGGGCTACCTGGTGCCGGTTAAGGAACTCAAAGCAGCTGAAGAGGAATTTTGAAAGGGAGGGGGCAGATATCGTCCTCCACGTTGGGAGAAACGGCGTAGGGAAAAAAAAAACGGAAGGGGATGCTGCAGAGCGAGTTTCATGAATTAGGATCTAAGCTAAAGGACAGTTTAAAGGACTCAATGCGACACGCACGACCTCCTCTCTCACACTCAACCACGTTATTGTAATCATTATCACTTTTCCTCTGACTTGGAAACAGGTTCCGCCAACGTTAAGCTCTGAAATGGTGCTCTGTGTGAAGGGAAAGCGCTTTTATTGTTACTAGCATATAATTTTGGTTTTATTGTTGTTCTCATTATAAAAATTATGTTATATTAGAATAGCAGTATGATATCAGTATTACTAGTATATTAATATTGATAATAGTATTACTGATATCCATACTGTCAACAGAGAGAGAGACTGTGTGTGAGATACAGAGAGAGACGTTGTGTGTCAGAGACGGAGAGGCACTGTATGTGAGAGACAGAGAGGGACTGTGTGTGAGAGATAGAGAGAGATTGTGTGTGTGAGAGTGTGTGAGAGAGACACAGAGCGAGACTGTGTGGGTGTGTGAGACTGAAACCATCTTCCTCCAGAGACAGCGTATAAGACGCAAATAGAGACAGTGTGTGTGAGAGAGATAGAGAGACTATGTGTGTGTGTTTAAGAGAGAGAGCGACTGTGCGCAGATAGACTGGGAGTGTGGGTGAGACTGTGTGTGTGAGAGAGAATGTGTGTGAGACATAAAGAGATTGAGGTGTGTGAGAGAGAGAGACTGTGGGTTTAAGAGAGAGAGAGAAACAGATACTGTGTGTGCGTGAGGGAGAGAGAGATTATTTCTTCGTGTGAGAAAGAGTGTGAGAGAGAGTCTGTGTGACTGTGTGTGAGTTTGTGAGCTGTCCGTGAATCCATTCTCCTCTTACACGAGCACAGACATGGCAGGTCAATATCAGACAGTCAGGACCTGCCGCTCATTCCCATCTCAGTCAGTGAGAGAGACAGCCACAGAGACACAGAGACACAGACTGTGTGGACATGTGTCTGTCTCTGCGTCTCTGCCACTCCATGACTACAGCTCCCAGGACGCCCCGCGCGGTCCGGCCCCGTCACCAGAGGCCACTAAGCCGTGAAGCATGACGGGAACTATAGTTTCCGGGTCTGTGTCGCGGTCTGTGGCTGTGATTGTGATGTCAGAGAGAGAGGGCGACAGAGACAGTGTGAACGAATGTGAGAGACACGAGGTGTCTGTGTGTGTGAGAGTCAGAGAGAGACTGTGTGAGAGACAGACAGAGACTGTGTGTGTGTGAGAGTCAGAGAGAGACTGTGTGAGAGACAGACAGAGACTGTGTGTGTGTGAGAGTCAGAGAGAGACTCTGTGAGAGACATGAGGAGACTGTGTGTGTGAGACAGAGAGAGACTGTGTGAGAGACAGACAGAGACTGTGTGTGTGAGAGACAGAGAGAGACTGTGTGATAGACAGACAGAGACTGTGTGTGTGAGAGTCAGAGAGAGACTGTGTGAGAGACAGACAGAGACTGTGTGTGTGAGAGTCAGAGAGAGACTGTGTGAGAGACAGACAGAGACTGTGTGTGTGAGAGTCAGAGAGAGACTGTGTGAGAGACAGACAGAGACTGTGTGTGAGACAGTCAGAGAGAGACTGTGTGAGAGACAGACAGAGACTGTGTGTGTGAGAGTCAGAGAGAGACTGTGTGAGAGACAGACAGAGACTGTGTGTGTGAGAGACAGAGAGAGACTGTGTGAGAGACAGACAGAGACTGTGCGTGTGAGAGACAGAGAGAGACTGTGTGCGGAGAGACTGTTTGTGAGAGATACAAAGATATTGTGGGTGAGCAAGACACAGAATGTTTTTGGGAGAGGAACAGACACTGTGTGTGAGAGACAGAGAGGGAGAGAGAGAGAGACAGTGTGACAGAGATAGACTGTGTCTGTGTGTTTGATCCGCAGACAGAATGTGTGTGTGACAAACATAGAGAGAAACTGTGTTTATGAGACACAGACTCTGTGTGTATGTGAGAGAGATTATTTGTGCGTGTATGTGAGAGAAAGAGTGAGAGAGACAGAGACTGTGTCTGTCTATGTGTGAGAGAAAGTGAGGTGGTGTGTAAAAGAGAGACTGGGAGTGACTTTGTGTCTGAGCCAGAGAAACCTTTTATGTGTGAGACAGAGAAAGACTATATGTGTGTGTGAGTTGTCCTGAATCCATCCTGCTTTTACTCTAGCGCAAACAATCTATCCATCCATCCACCCACCCACCCACCCACCCACCCACCCATCCATCCATCCATCCATCCATCCATCCATCTATCCATCTATCTATCTATCTATGAGAGAGATAGATAGATTATGCATTAAAGTAGACTGAAAGTGACTTTGTGTCTGAGCCAGCGAAACCTTTTATGTGTGAGACAGAGAAAGACTACATGTGTGTGTGTGTGAGCTGTCCTGAATCCATCCTCCATTTACTCCAGCACCAACACTGCAGATCAACATCAGAGAGTCAGGACATACCCCTCATTCCGCAGCTCAGTCGGTGAGAGACAGAGACACACAGATAGACAGACACTGTGTGAACATGTGTCCGTCTCTATGTCTCTGTCTCTGTCTACAGCTTTACAGGATGCCCCGCGCGGCGCCATCACCAGAGGGCTGTAACACTACACCAAATGCAACGATTATTATTATTGTTAAAAAGAACTTTGCAGATTCGAAGACGGTTTCAGTACAGAGAAAAGTGGAGAAGAAAAAACTTCCATGGAAACTCTGGCGTGAGCTGCAGTTCCTTTTGTTGCTTTGTGGTTAAGATTTCAGCCGTTGTTGCAGGGCGTTTTTTGTGGTTTGTGCTTGACATCCGGTAAAGCTGCAAATCTTACACAATAACAGTAGTTCAGCTGCACACAAACCATTGGCATTTGAAATCATGTCTGATATTAAAACTTTTATAGCTTGAATTGAGCTGAAATGGACTCCATCACCTGGAGAAACTCCCATCTCTTCTTACAGTAGTGTCGTGAGATCACTTTGGCTCTATCACACTTACGCTCTCTCTCTCTCACTCTTACACTCACCCACTCTCTCGTTCTGTCTTTCACAATCACCCTCTCTCAGTGTCTCTCGCGCTCACGCGTTTTCTCTCTCTCTCTCTCCCTCTCCCTCTCTCTCTGCTTCTCTGAGCGTGTATGTGTGTGTGTGTGTGTGACAGGCTTTATCGCACAGCTCACCAACTGTGTGTGACTCTCTCTCCTCTCTCCTACACTCAGGCGGTCACGCCAGCAACAACATCACGTCTCTCCCCCTCGCTCACCCTCACCTAACATCACCAGGTTGACTCATTCCAATATTCCAACCTCACCCTACGGCAGAAATGCTCCTCTCCTTCACTGATAAGGGCACGGCAACTGCTCCCTGGTAACTGGTGACTGGCAGCAAAAAGAAAGACGCGACCAATTTCTTCCTGGTCACCAATGATTGAACGGAGAATGAGAGAGCCAGAGAGAGAGAGAGAGGGAGAGCGACAGAGAGAGGGACGCCCAGTATTATTGTTACTGTTATTATCCACCAGCTTGGACTCAGTATTGTAATATGAGTAGTAGTATTATATTATTATTGTTACTCTGTTAACCATATCGATATGAAACAACAACTTTCACTTATACAGCGCCCTCCATGCAGGATGGACTCTATATTTTGTGGGTGAAAAGCAGCAACAAATTGCATAAAGCTACGTCCGCAAAAAGATTACTTGTAATAATGCTGCTTTCCATACATAAACACGGAGTCACTTCACGCTACAGTATATCATGTGAAGCGCTTTGATGACGTGATAATTCGCTGCATCAAATGCAAGGATTACTAATATTGTTAAAAAGAACTTTGGAGATTCGAAGACGGTTTCCTTACAGAGAGAAATGTGGAGGAAAAAAACCTTCCACGGAAACTCTGACGTTAACGTCAGATCTTTTTGTTACTTTGTGGTTAAATATTTCTGCCGTTATTGCAGGGCGTTGTTTGTGAATTGTGCTTTTGTATCCGGTAAAGCTGCAAAGCTTACACAATAACAGTAGTTTAGCTGCACATAAGCCATTGCCATTTGAAATCATGTCTAATATTGAAACTTTTATACCGCTTGAAATGAGCTGATACGGAATCCATCACCAGGAGAAACTCCCATCTCTTTTCCCAGTAGTGGCGCGAGTTGTTTAGCATCTGACCTGAATTGGACACAACCTGGAAATCAATTTCTCATCTGATCTGAGAGGCATAAAGAGAAAGAATGAGAAAGGGAGACATAGAGAGAGAGACCGATTGTGAGAGACATAGAGTGAGAAGGAAACAGACAGTGTGAGAGACACATGGGGGTGTGAGGGTGGGAGTTTGTAATAGACAGATAGATTGATAGATAGATGGAAAGACAGACAGACATACAGACAGACAGTTAGACAGATAGACAGACAGACACAGAGAGACAGACAGACAGAGAGAGAGAGAGAGAGCGAGAGAGGGAGAAAGTGAAAGTTATGCCTTGTGTGGAGTAGAGGGAGAGTGTGTGAGCAGAACAACACCTCCAAGACAGTTCAACTCCTATGAGGCCCCTGTAAGCCACTCCCCAACCAGGAAGATAAAAATCGTTTCATTTGGCAAAGAGCCTTTCATATCGGGAAGACATCACTTGATATTCCAAGGGAAACACTGCAAAGGGCATTCTTCTAAGCGAACAGAGACTCTACCCTGAATAAAGTGCGCCGTAGAAGTGCAAGTTGTTGTTGTTGTTGCAGTTGTGACAGTATTTTGCGAGTGAAGGTGCCAGAATAGTTTGCCACAGTAACGTCACACAAACAGCCGTGCAGTGAATCACCGATGCTTTTAGGATTTTGTTGATCAGGATAACACACAACAATAGGAACAACATTACACATAGAGCGCCTTTAACGTCCAAAAGCGCTGGAGAATACGCAAGACGGCAACGTCCGGAAATTCAACCCGGACCTCCTGCTTTTCCTTGAATTTTCAGAGCCCCGAAGCGAGAATCATAGCCCTCGACCAGTTGACAGCGTTCTCTGATTTGTAATAAAAATTCTGAATCAACTGCAAAATGTGACTCTTTTCCCATCACTCATATTTCAATGGTGAGGGGTTCAAAGGGCACCAGCTCCAATTCTGTGAAGAAATCGTTGACTGTAACGCAGGTGGTTTTTCTGTGAATCTTACAAACTTTTATGATCTTATAAAACCTATAGCCTGTCCAACACATTGTTCACAGAACAGAAGCCAGCATGATCCTTACTTATCTAAGCATTAGTCTCCAATTCGGGCAAACTATCTGCAGTGACTCCCCGATGCAACATTGTCACAGCCGCTGAATTTTTTGAGATTCCTGGGATTATCAAATGCAAGGATTATTATTAATAGCTGAGCTCCTGATTAAAATCCAAAATATCCCAGTGATTAGCAATCCAGTTCAAATACCCTTCTTGAGTACAAATGTACTGGTTAACAAGGGAATGTCTATCACGAGCTCAAAAAATTTTCTGGAGAAAAAAATTCACATTCCTTTAACTGCTTTGCCAATTATATTGAAAGATTCCATCTATCACATCCACGCACCGGCTTTCTCCTCACATATCTCACATATAGAGTGAAACTGCTCAAAACAGAGCGGCGGAGATTTGTATTAATTCAATGTTGTGTATTGTGGAGCTGGGGAGCCCGCAAGGAGGGTATTGGAATAGTCCAGCCGGGAAATGAGATGGAGTGGATGAGTGTTTCGGCTGCTGTCGGCGTGAGGTAATAATGCTTTACATTTAATATAGCGCTTTTCACGTCGGGAGGACGTCCCAAAGCGCTTCACAGAACACACTGTAAAGTGAATTGACTGTATATTTGTGGGCGAACGCGGCAGTCAATTGCGCACAGCAATGTCCCACAAACAGTCGTAGATTGAAAATGACCAATTTATTATTGTTTTGGGTTTTGGAGGGATTATTATTAGGCTCTTTGTGGAGTAAGGAAACTTGCCCAAGGTTTCGCCCTCTGCGTGGAATTGAACGCAGATCTCTCGCTCGCAAAGCGAGTGCTCTAACCACTGAGCTACAGGACTGCACGAACGGATGGGGGCCGGCAATGTGGTGGAAGTGGAAAAAAGTCGTACCGGTCAGGGAATGGATGTGGGACAGAAAGGAAAGCTGATGTTCAATAGCTTTGCTGATTTTCCTGATTAAAATTGTGAGTTTCATACGCTACCTTCACGTTATCTGACATAAATGCACTTTGTTTCTGAATAATGTATTTTCTGAAATATTGAATATTTCTCTCAATACTCTGCAAGACGTGTTGAGGCGCTATAGGAAATGTAAATATGGTCTTTATTACTAAAAATACAGATTAGAGATTCGAAGATGGTTTAATGTCCAGGGAAATATAGAAACAAAACTCTGGTAAAGAGCTACTCTACTTCTGTTGTTTTTCCATTTGCAGTTCAATGTTTCAGCCCTTTTTACAGGAATGTTTTTTGTATTTGGCGGATTATATTCGGTAACACTGCTAAAGTAACGCCGCAACAGTGTTTCAGACGTTGCCATTTGACACCGCGTAAATATTATTCCTTTCACATAGATTGAATTTAACTGGTACGGACATGAACATATGCAACAACTCCCTTCTGTTTTCTAAATAGTGTCGCCGAATCCTTAATATCTTTCCTCAACAAGGTACAAACTGTATCTGAATTTATCAACACAACTGAGAGCCTCAAGTGGAGAATCAGACTGTGAATGTGAGAGAGTGTGGGTGAGAGACACAGCGTAAGAGAGAGGGAGTAATTGTATGACACACAGTGCTTGATAGAGAGATGGAGAGAGAGGGACTGAGTTTGTGAGAATCAATCAGTGTGAGTCAAACAGATAGAGACTGAGAAAAGAAAGGGAATGACCGAGAGACCTGCAGACCGAATGACAGACAGCAAGTAGGTTTTGTTTGCTCTTGACAGCCTGTTGAGCTGGTCTGGTGATATGATGAGGGAAGTACAGCGATACTTTCATATAGGAAAACCACAGAGACCCGTTCTCACAGCTCAGCTTCTTTCTCATCTTTTCTTCCTCTTTCTAGTTCTGACTGTTTCTATTTTGTACCGTTTTGTTAATTTCCACCGAAAATATAGAAGTTGAGATTAGTATCAGGTTTAGGGTCAGGGTTAGGTTTTAAATCCCCCGACACCCCGAGTCACCATCCAATTCCCTTTCAAAGTACTTATCCAATTCACTTTTGAAATTTGTTGTTGAACTGTTTTCACCACCATTTCAGGCAACGCGATCCATACCGTAACAACTTTCTGCGTAAAATAAATTCTCGTTGTCTGGTATTCCATCTGGTTCTTTTGCAAAATATATGAAATATCTGGCCCCTGTTAGCAACCCAACCGCCAGTGGAAACGATTTCTCCCAGCTACTCTATCAAAGCCTTTCAAAATTTTGATCAGTAAGTCTATTAAATCACCCCTTAAACTTCCCTGGTCAAAGGAGGACAGTCCCAGCTTCTCCATTGTCTCCATATAACTGTAATCCCTCACACCTGGTATCATCTTGGTAAACGTTCTCTGCACCCTCTGCTTGGCCTAAATATGCTTTCCAGAGTTGAAGGTAACTGCTGGCGTTTAACGAATGAAAACCATGCAGCCCTGCGCAGTTCAGATCCCCATCTCAGATCTCACAGGTTTAACAATTACCACCAAATGCACATTGACAGTGGGCGGAGGTACTACGGACAGGGGGTATTGTAATTCAAGTAAAAACATCATGAGCTGTGCTGCTTTTCCTGTGGTCATTGCTGATAGGGTGAGTCTCACAGTGTTTGTGTCATAGGGAAGTGGGTATTTGGGGATCACTTAGCTCAGTGTGCAGCGATCGCCGCCAAAGCTAAACCTGAGATCTCCTCCGTGTGTTGTTTCCAAGTGTACGGATGCCCCCCTCACATCCAATTTCCGACACAGATACAAGCTTCAATACTTTTACCCTCAGCAGCACTTCACCATCCTCAGGATGAAGCCATTATATTTCTTCAATTTATGTTTCAGTGAGTACTGTTTCTAACGCAAACACAAATCATCCCTGGCGTCTTGTTCGACCATCAACTGTTCTTCATTACGACACATCTAGGCCAAGACCCACACCGCCTTTCCCCCGGTCTGCAACACTGCTGGACTCCGCCTCTGTTTCTGAACGCCGGCAACCGAGATCCTAATCCATGCATTCATCCCATCAAGGCGCGACTATGCAAACTCATTGCTTGACGGCCTACCCAACTTTTCCCTTCACAGGCTGGAGATGATCCAGAACACCGCAGTCTGCGTTTTCTCCCGCACCAGGCTCCACGACCCAACAACACCCTCCTCAACGGCCTCCACAGTCTCCCCATTACTCAACGGATACAGTTCAAGATAACAGAGGATAGAGGAGAGGAGAGGGGGGAGAGTAGAGATCGGATAGTGTAGGGGAGGGGAGAGAGGAGAAAGGCGAGAGGATAGGAGAGAGAGAGAGAGACGAGAGGACAGAGGAGAAGAGTGGAGACAGTGGAGAGAAGAGGATAGAGGGAGTAGGGAGAGGAGAGAGAATTCCAGATTTCTACCACGGTTTGAGTGCTAAATTTGCTCATGCTCGCTCACCAAATGGAGTACGCTATTCCGGTTTCACTGCTCGCTTGCTCACTGTCGTGCCTATGCTGGTGCTCACTCGCACATTGAACGTCCCAACTCTAATCTCATTCCGTGCTTTTTCTCTTCCTGTCGCGCCTGTGCTCGTGCCCATTTCCTCATTGGGGCACTTTATGAAGCTGACTTTAAATGGCTACCCTGTAGTTAAGGACCGAATATTTATGGTGTGAGATATCGGGCTGATCAGATTCCGATCGTGTGAATTACTGTATTAATAATGCCTGCTTTGGTCTCGCTTTTTTGTCTTGTGCAGTGATAATTCTGGAGAGGAAGACGGTGGAATGTGCAGGTCAGTGACACAAACTCACAGTCAGGAGCTGCTGTGGGAAAATTAGCTGCTGAGAGTGAGACTCGGCCTCTCCTCACCTCAATCTAGGGAACAGGAGGAGAAACCTTTACACAATCCACAGGGCAGCTTAATAGATTGGTTCGAAACTTCCTCTTGTCCCTCTTGTCATCGTTTCACCGTTGGTGACTACGCTTGGTGAACCTGGAAGATTCTTCCTCTATCCGTACGCCTTGCCCCTTCATTCTGCAACGTCATGCGCTCTGAAGGGCGCTGGGCTGGAGTGAGGCCTAGGGCCATGTGGGAGGGGCTGTGCCTCAAATTGGTTGGCACTGTGGAGCGGCGCTGCCCTGGTGGGAGGAATCTGTGGTGTGTCTGTGATCTTGGGAAGGGCGGTGCATGAGGGAATGCACTTGGGGAGGGGGGCGGATTTACTCGTGTGAATGGTGGAGATGTGCCCTGCAGGCAGGTCTGCTGTGCCTGGGCCATGTGGCCTGTGCCTGGTGTGTTGGGGTGGTGGCCGTCCCTGGCACTGTCTGTGCCTTGGAAGGTGGCTGTGCCCTGTACAGAGTAGCGATGCACTGGTGGAGGAGCTGTGCCCATGAGGGTCTGTGATCGGGAATGAGGAGCAGTGGGGAGAGGGTTTTCTGCACTGGGGGATGAGCATTTTTGGGTGGGGTAGTGGTGGCTGTGCACTGAAGAGAGTGGCTGTGCCGTGAGGGAGGATTGTGACTTGGGTGTGGGAGGGGATGTGCCCTGGGGAGAGAAGTTGAAGACTAGGGCAAGGAGGTATATGCTCTCTGGGGGCAAGGCCTATGGGTATGACCATGCCATCGGCCATCACACACCCTCGCCTCTCTTCTTCCCTTTTGACCCCTTCTCAGGTTTGAAATGCCTTCCACTTTCCAGCACTTTGCGAAGTCCTCCCGATGTAAAAGGCGTGATGCAACAGTAATCTTATTGTTGCTGTTGTTATGTGGGGGTTGTGTCCTTGGGGGGCGGGGGCTGTGCCTGGTGAGGGTGCTGGTGGGCTGCTTCGCTCGGTTGGGGAGGATCCCTTCCCTGTGGAGGTGGAAGCTGAGCAATGGGGAAGGTCTATGCCTGAGTGTGACTGGAACTCGGTGACGTGCCTGGGGTTTGAGGAATGGATGGGCTGAGACCTGGATGAGGGTTGTGCCTGAGGGGGTCGGCATTGCTCTGGGTTTGTTACTGTGAACTGGAGGAGGGTCCTGCTAATATTAAATATGTAGTTGCCATCAATCTAATATCTTAACACTCTTTAATATGTTGGTGGATTATTATGCAGATTTTCTGTGTATTTTACAAATAATAGATGTGATCTAACATTTAAACTTTGATAGCTAAGAAACTCGTAAGCCTTTGAAATGAAACAGCCAGTCGTTTTCCACCTATGTTTTCCGGAGACGTTTTGTTGACAATTTTGTGACGGTTCATTGGTTGATATTTTTATTCTTCCCTTTCTTGGTTGCATACATTTAAAAGCAGAATGAATGTAACTTCAGATATTTTGATATTTTGAGTGAGAAATGGGACCAACAAACAATCAAATGGTGTGGATGTTGATAAGAAATGACCTGGTTAGGGTTAGTCGTATTCTGTGAAGCGCTTTGAGACATCTAGAAGATGTGAAATGCGCTATATGAAATGAAAGGATTATTATTGTGTTCTTATTTTTATCATCTTCTGTTTTTGTTGATGTGATCAAGCACTTAAATTGAACACACTTGTCTCAGCGACTAGATAATAACAACAGTAATAACTATATACAGTAGCTTTCCTGTTGGGAGGACGTCCCAAGTCACTGAACAGTGACTGTGCCGGCGGTTATGTTTGGGCATTTGGGTTGGGACTCGGCCTTGTGGGGTGGAGTGACATGTTGCGGGGATTGTGTCCTGATGGAGGTGCAGTTCCCCGGTTGGTTCTGTGTCTAAAGTGGGCTTTGCCTGGGGTACGGTTGTTTCATGTGTGAGTCTGGATTCTGTGCCTTCAGCACTCTTTGCGGTGTGGTGGAGGGTCTTTACCCTGAGGAAGAGTGAATGTGCATTGTTATCGGTTGTGCATTTGGGTGTGGCTGAGCCTGCTTGGGGGCTGGGCACTCGCTTTGCTGTGTCTGGTGTTGTCTGGGACTGGGCGGGTCTGTGCCTGGGTGTTGTTGATTATGCCTTCGGGTGATGGGGCTGTGATAGGTCCCCGTTACCGGTGGGATGTGGTTATGCTGCGACTGGGAAGATGCTGTACCGGTTTGAGTGTAGGCTGTTACCTGGGTGAATGCGTGTTCCTTGGGGAATGGTTATTAGCCTGCCGTCGGCTGAGTCAGAGTGCGTGTGTGGTGTATGCTGGGCACTGGGGAGGGGCGTGTGGCTGAGGTTTGTATGTGGGGATTATTCTGTGCATTGGGTGGGGAGCTTTGTGCTTGGCACATGTGAGGTGGTTCTGTGGCTCTTCTTTGTGTGTTCGGTGTGGGGGTGTGGGCTGGTGGGTTCTGTGCCCTGCGTGTGAGTTTATCCTGGGTACTGGGGAGAGGTGTGCGGATATGCTTTCCGGGTGGGAATGTGCACTGGGGTCGTGTCTGTTCCTTGTAATATGGCTTTGGCCTGGGGGCTGGGCTGTGCCTGGGTATCTGTCAGTTCTGGGCGTTGTGTGGGCTCTACCTGAATGAGAACTGTGACCTGTGGTGAGCTTTGCCGTGATGTATTTCCCCTGGGGTAGTCTGTACCTTTGCGGGTCTGTGACTAGGAACTGTGTATGGCTGGAATGTTTTGTTCGCTGGAGCAGGATGTCAGGGTGCTGTGCCGTTGGGGGGAAGCTGTATCCGTAGAGGTTTGTGGGGTCTGTGAATTGTGGGAGGGGTTGTTCCCGTGGTGCGGGGATGGGGGCTGTGCCTTGGGGTTGTGTTGTGCGGTTTGCTGAATTGTTATGCCTAACCCCCACCCCTCTGGCTGTAGCCAAACGCACACAGTGGCATCCTAAGAACCATCATGGATTGAGCAAAATCATTTTTTGCCACGATAACAGATCAACCAATTGACTAATTGGTTCCTACTGACTCTCTAGTGCAGCGTTGCTCAGTGCAATTTTCTTGGTCAACTCCTGTAAAATATCTATGCACTCTCTCTTGAATCCATCATCCGCAGTCATGGGGTCAACTTCCACATTTATACAGAAGATACTCAGCTCTACCTCTCTGCCTCACCCTTCACTACCGGAACACTGCTTTCTTGACAGAACAACAACAAGATTCCATTTACAGAGCGCCTTTCTCCTCGCGAGGACATCCCAAGGCGCTGTACAGTTGGGTCAGGACCCGAGCATTGGGGGGAAATGGTCAGGGTGAGGGGAGGGAAGTGAGGGGGCGAGGAAGGGGTAGTGAATCGAGAGGGGAGCTGAAGGCATGGTCAAAGAGAAAGGTCTTGAGACCGGCCTTGAAGGTGGAAAGGGAGGAGGCGGCGAAGGCACTGGGGGATAGAGTTCCAGAGCCTCGGGGCTGAAGGCCCGGACACCGATGGTCGGGCGGTTGGGGCGGGGGATGTGGAGCAGACCGGAGCCAGAGGAACAGAGGGTATGGGCAGGTAAGTTGGGGGATAGTAGATCCGAGGTGTAGGAGGGAACGAGGCCGTGAATGGACTTGTAGGTGAGGATGAGGATCTTGAATTCGATCCTCTGGGGGATGGGGAGCCAGTGGAGGCGTACGAGGGCGAGGGTGGGAGTGATGTGGTCCCAAAGCCTAGTGCGGGACAGTACACGAGCTGCAGAGTTCTGAATGACCTGCAGTGTGGAGGGAGGGCCGGGAAGGCCGGCGAGGAGAGAGTTCCCATATTCCAGCCTTGAGGTGATGAAGGCGTGGACCAGAGTTTCAGCCGTGTGAGGGGTGAGGTAGTGCCCTAGTCTTGCGACATTCCGGAGGTGATGAAAGAACCCCCTCCCACGTGCCCAGCACAAGGTCCCACCCAAACATTCTTCAGTTAAACGTCAACGAGAACGAGGCTCTCCTGATTGGCTCCTGTCAACGCGTCCTTACCTCGGGGGCTGATAGTATCACTGAACATGGTTGCACACTCCACATTGATAAGTCTTTCTGGAACCTTGGGGCCTTGTTTGACTTTCAACTATGCTTTCTACCTCAAATCTGCGACCGCACGCTCTGCCTTCCCCCACCTACGCAGCGTCGCCAGGCTCCACCACTGTCTCACACTGCAGTCCGTCAAAATCGTCGTATACGCCTTAACTACATCCAAGCTAATCTATGCAAGCTCACTTCTTGTCCGCCTCGCCAACTCTTCCCTCCACAGGCTGCTGATCATCCAGATCTAACTCTGCAGCCCGTATCCACTCCCGTACAGGCTCCGCGAACATTTCACCCCACCATCATCCGGTTCCAACATATCTTGATCCTTTGTTTACAAACGTAGCTGCAGAAGGTACAGCTTGTAATATAATAAACTGTTTGTGTCATTTTGACACCCAGGTTGTGGACTGTATTTAGCCAGCAGTCACTCAAACCATTATTGTTGTTTTTGTTGCACTATTGTTGTTTTTGTGTTCTTTAGCCCCAGGCCCTCTCCCAATGTGAAAGGCGCTCTGTTGGTGTGCATTATATTGTGTTAGCCTGGGTGACTGGAAGTCAAACTGGAAATAGCCTCTTAATAATTTGTGTGATGTTTTACAGAGAATGCGAGCGTGAGGCTGGTGAATGGCGGCAGCCCGTGTGCTGGGAGAGTGGAGGTTTACCACAGAGGGCAATGGGGCACAGTGGGTGGCTATGGCAAGAGCTATTTGTATTACACATGGAATATGAAGGCCGCGGCTGTGGTATGTTTGGAGTTGGGCTGCGGAGCCGCGCTCTCAGCCTCAATGGGATCTCCCTTTGGGAGTGGATCAGGAGTCGTTGTGACGTGTGATGTCCGCTGCAAAGGGAGCGAGTCTGCGCTGCGGGAATGTCCCTCATGGACCTGGGATCACCACCGCTGGTCCCACTCTACTGATGTCGGTGTCATCTGCTCAGGTAAATTAATGTGTCTCATTGTCATCTGATCCTCGTGGGGTAGGGACGAGAACGGTGGTCTGGAGGGTGAAGCAAATGGGTCATCAAAGAGGGAGTTAAACCGGAGTGAATAGCGGGGGTGGGTGAGCACAGCGTTGCACCAAAGAGCCGTGTTCTTGGGAGAGTAATAGGGGATGAGGAACTTGTGCGGTTTGTTGAGTGTAGGTGAAGAGCACGGGGGTGGGGCACAGAAATTGAGCACAGGAGTGTAGTAAATTGGGTGAGAACAGGGGGAAGCAAATGGGGAGTAATAAGCACAGAGGTTGATGAGCCGAAGGGCAGACTACAGGAGAGATGTGCACAGTTGACGCGAGTAGATGGGGAGGCTGTTTACACTAACGTGGGATAATCTCAAGGCTGAGCACAGCAGGGATCATATGGAAGCCTGGCACAGGATTATGAGCAATGGAAATGAATAGAACTGGATGTTGTGAGACTGCTTAGCGGCTGGGGGGTGTGAGCACAATCGTGGTGAGTACGGGCGAGTGAGTAAATGGGCTGTTCACAGGGCTCAGTGAGCAAAAAGGGGTGAGAACATGGGTCGGTTTTGAGCATGGGTTGTGGGCTTTTTGTAGAGGGTGGTGAGAACAGGGTAGTTGAGTAGAGCTGATTTGCGCACAGAGGGTTCCCGGGGTGTGAGCGCATGGGAGGGTTGAAGGGAATGGTGCACATAGAGTCAGAGTTGAGCCCTGGGAAGGAGCGGTTGGTACAGTGCGGGTTGAGCAACGGAGTGGAATGAGTTGAGTACAAGGGCTGAAACAGGGGCCATGAGCAAATGTGGGTGATCTCTTGGGCGCCGCGTTGAGCATCGTGGGAGAGAGGAAATGGGGCGAGGGCAAGTGTGGAGCAGAACAGAGTGTTGGTGAGCACAAATGGGGGGAGCACAGATGGAGGGTTGAGCACGGAAAAGTAAGCTGGAGGTAGCACACGGAGAGAGGTGAGCCCAGGCACGGGGTGAAAAAAACGGAGGGGTGAGCAAGGTGGGCGAGAGCTATGTAGTCAAGCATGGGTGAAAAGTACAGTGGAAGCACAGGAGGGGCTGATTAAACTGGGGAGGATGAGCACAGTGGGAAAGCACAAGGATAGCAGATCACATTGTGGGGGAGTAGGTGGGAAACGTGAGTACAGTGCGGGAGCACAGGTTGTGGGAGAGCACAGGTAATTGGTGTCAGGGGCGGTGAGTACTGTGGATTGAGCATAGTGGGGTGAGCACGGGTGGCTGGGATGGTAGCTCAGGGTCGTGAGCAGGTTGTGTCAGCAGAGCGGGGTAATCACGCTTGGGAATGAGCAAAGGGAAACTGAGCACTGTGAAACGTGTGACATTGGGAATGAGCACAGGAAGGCGATGGTAAGCACAGCGTAGTGGTGATACAAGAGATGACCACATTGTGGGAGTGAGCACAGGGTTGCGTGGTTGAGCAGAAGGCGCGGGTGAGCAAATGGCGCTGAGTGAGCAAAGGTGATGTGAGATCAATCGAGGGTTAACACACTTGGATGATAAAGGAACGTGTGCATCGACAGCGCACGAAATTGAGCAGAGTGGTGGAACACAGGTGGTTGAGCACAGGAAGAGTGTTAGTACAGGTGAGAGAGTACACAATGGGGGAGCAAAGACGCGTGTGAGCACTGGAGAGTAAGTACGGGGTAAGAAGAGGATCACGCGAGCAAAGAGGGAGGTGGGAGTAGGGGGGTGTTAAGCATGGGGGAGGTGTGCACAATGCAGTGGTTGTTCACGGAAGGGGCTGAAAAACATGGGGGCGTGAACAGAGTTGGTGAATCCGGGGGTGAACCTGGTGGGTTTTAGAGAACGGATGGGTGAACAAGGGAGTCAGCTGAGGAGTGGTGAATCCAGCGGGTGTGTAATCATATGGCGGGAGAGCACAGGGTGTTGCACCGGGAAGGAAGCATAGTGGGTGAGCACAGGTGGGGTTGAGCATAGGAGGGTAAGCACAGGGGTATGCACAAGGAGGTTTCAGCAAAGTGGTGGGTGGTGGTCGAGTGAGCACAGGGTGGAAAAGTACAGGGGGCTGAGTAGCGTTGGGATTAGAAAAGTGTGGTGAGCACAGGGGCTTGAGCACGGGAGATGTATGAGCAAATTGTTGAACACAGGGAGGTGAGCACACCTCCCGGTAACCCACTGTCACACCTGACCTGCTATCCCAGTGTCACTCCACCTCTCCTAATCCGGTGTTACACTTTTTCCCCTCAAGCAGTGTCACACATTCTCTGATAAACCAGTGTCACACCTACTCTTCTATCCCAGCGTTACACCTCCTCTCCGAACACAGTTTCACAGCTCCTCCCTTAATCCAACATCATGCCTACTCTGCTAATCCAGCGTCACACACCCTCTACTAGCACAGAATCACCCCCCCCCCCCCCCCCCCCCCCCGCTGCGAACCCAGTGATAACACACGGCCGCAGTTTGTGATGGTATAGATTGTTTTAATTGTATATATTTTTGAAGGTACAGTTGTGGATAAAGTATTGTATGTAATTTGCAGGAGGTAATCCCCTAGACTGGTGAATGGAAGCAGCCATTGTGTGGGGAGAGTAGAGCTGTACACCAAGGAGTCTTGGGGGACAGTTTGTGGCGAGACTCTCAACATGAAGATTGCAGGTGACATTTGTAGATATCTAGGATGTGGATCTGCAGTATCAGCATCAGGTGACGCTCGATTTGGAGAAGGCTTGGGGCCTGTGATTGGTCGGCCTGACTGTGGACACGGAAAGGATGGTGGCATAATCTGTTCAGGTACAGACCTCAACAACAACGAGCATTCACACAGCACCATGTGGTGGAGGTGGGGGTGTGGAGGTGGGTAGTGGTGGAGGGCGAGTGCTGCGGAGGAATGCAGGGTAATGAGTGTGATTAAGAGATGATGAGTGTTTGCAAGCGTGGTAGCTGTGAGAACCTTGGGTTGAGCATAGGGCAGGTATGCATGAAAACATCTTATTAGGTGAGAATCAGGGATTCAATTGAGGACAGATTGGTTATCTCTAGGGACGTTGCACTGCTTTATTTGTGAACACGGTAGAGTGAATGCGTGTATATGGGCTGAGGGTGAACATATGTTGCTCTGCGCATGGGATGATGGTGGTCACAGTATTGGTTGAGAATATGGGTTTGGCACATATTGTGAGTGTGAGCACAAGCGTATTATTGTGACGATATGACGTTGAGCGTAGGGGTTATTATAGGCCAAATGGTTTGAGCACATGGGGAGTGAACACAGTATGTTGAGTATGAATAAATTGGATACTTTTGAGCACAGTAAGCTGGACACACCTTGGCTATCCCAGGGTCACAACTTCTTTGCTATGCCAGTCTCAAACCTTCTCTCCTAACCCATTGTCAATCCTACACTTCCAACCCAATGTCACATGTCTGTAGTTTGTGATGGTACAGATTGTGTTAATTATGTATATGTTTGAAGTTGTGGCTGAACGTAATGTATTGTATGTAATGGGCAGGAGGCAATCCCCCCAGACTGGTCAATGGAAGCAGCCGATGTGCGGGGAGAGTAGAGCTGCATACAAAGGACACTTGGGGGACACTTTGCGGCGAGAACTTGAACATGAAGATTGCAGAAGATATTTGTAAATACTTGGGATGTGGATTTGCTCTGTCAGCCTCAGGTAGCGCTCGCTTTGGAGAAGGATTGGGGCCTGTGATTGGTCGGCCTGACTGCGGACACGGACAGGATGGTGGCGTATTCTGTTCAGGTACAATCCATAATAATTGAATGCATTCAGATAGCGTCGGGCAAGGGGGTTGGGCTGGTTGGTGTCGTGAGCCCAGT
The DNA here is from genome assembly GCF_018977255.1 of Callorhinchus milii. NCBI lineage: Eukaryota > Metazoa > Chordata > Chondrichthyes > Chimaeriformes > Callorhinchidae > Callorhinchus > Callorhinchus milii. The sequence goes on along the minus strand of NW_024704792.1, from coordinate 30,165 downwards.
AGAGTGAATTTGAGCACAAGGATTTGATCTGTAAAAGAGGTGGCTGATTATTAGGACAGTGGAGCCAGCAGAGGGCAGGTGAGCATGCGCTTAGTGGGCTAGGTCTGAGCCTTCGATGGGCGTGAGCATGGATGGACTCGCAATTAGTAGTTAAAGTCAGGAGTGTGTTTGAGAACAGAAAGGTGCATGTGAGTACAATTAGTGAATGTGAATAAAGGTTGCTCATCTCAGGTGTTGATTGTCATCCCAAGAATGTGTGAGCACATGGGTTCTGGCACGGGGTGCGAGTTTGAACACAGGTGGGTGAGAACACCAGAGTGATTGTTAGCTCGTGCCTTTGACCACATTGAGTGAGAGTGAGCACAGTGGGAATAAACACAGTGGGATGAGTGTGAGTAAATTGTATAGGTGTGAGAACAGGGAAGTAAGCACAAGCGAGCGTGTGTGAGCCCAAGTGTGGATAAGTACATTTGTCTACGCACAGGGCAGTGAATTTATATGCAATGGGAGAATGTGAGCAAGGGAATGAGCACAGGATGCTCAGTGTCAGAACAGGGTTTGGGCGTGAACACGTTATGGGTGAACAGAGGGTTGGTGTGCGGTAGGATGGCACAAAGCGCTGAGTACAGGGGGAGGAGCTGAGCACACAGAGTGCCAATGATTACAGGGGAAGGGGATGAGCAAAATGGGAGGGGCTCGGCAGATTGGGGCGGGACTGAGCACATGGGGAGCGGCTGAGCGCCGGGGTTGGATAATGTACTGGGAGCTCAAGGGGGATTTAAGCACAAGATGAGCACAGCGGTTGAGTTAGCACAGGGGCTTGATTCAAGGGTGGGGGGTAGGTTGAGCACATGGGGTTTGAGAACACAAGGTGTGGGAGATCACGGAAATCTTTAGCACATGGGGAGCCCATGGAGATGAAAATAGTTTTACGATCTCAGGGTGCGTTGAGCACGGGGATACGTGAGCACCGTGCATTTGAGAACAAGAGAGTGAGCACAGTGGTGATTGCAAAAGTGGTGATGAGAACATTGGTGGTGAGCACAGTGAACGGTGAGAGCAATGGTGTGCGAACACAGAGAGGTGACCACAGGGTGGTTGAGCACAGCGGTTTGAGCACCGGGTGGGTTGGTGCAGGTACATAGGAATATGGAAATTTGGATTAGGTGCAGGTTATTGGGCAACACGATCCTTGCCAGCCATTCAATAAGATCATGCCTGATCTTCTAGCCTCATCTCCATAACCGTTAATCCCTCATGTCACTCTTCCTTTCCTAGCACAGTGGTTATATAAGCAGAGGGGGTTGAGCATAAGGAGGTGTTAGCACAGCGATAGGTGTGCACAGTTTGGTGAGCACAGGTTCTCTGAGCACAAAGGGGAAGAGTGGACAGGGGTGGAGAGAGCAGTGGGAGCACAGTGTTGTTAACATGGGGTTGTGAGCAAAGGGTGGAGAGAGCAAGTGGTGGGTGAGAACAGTGGGGATGAACACAACAGTGTTAGCGCATTGGAAGGAGAGCAGTGATTTAGAGCAGATTGGTGTGAGCGTTAGGTGTGGTGTGCAAGGTGGTTGAGAACAAGGGATTAAGCACAGTGACGAAAACACATTGGTGTGAGCAACGGTGGATGAACACAAGATGTGTCAATACAGCTTCATGAGCATAGGATGCTGAGCACAAAGGGTTGAACACAGGGAGAGGTGATTAGCGCATGGGGCGGAATGAACACAAGTAAAGGGGCTGAGCACAGGTGGTCAGCAAAAGCGGGTGTTAGTACAAGAGGGAGAGGAAAAGGTTGGATCGACATAGGGAAGTCAGCAGAATGTTTGAGTAAGCACAGGGGTGGAATGAGCAGAAGTGGGGTATCAGCAAGCGAGGGGAGATTTCGGAGTTGTTATCACAGGAGGTCGGGTGAGAATAAGGAGTGTGTGAGTAGAAGGAGGGGATGTACACAGGTGTTGGTGCTCATAGCGGGAGCACATGGCGAGTGAAAACAGGGTTGTGACCACAGGAGGGTTGAACACCTGGGAGGTGAGCACAAGGTTGGGAGCACATGGTGGGTGAGCAAATCTCCTCTCCTAATCTAATGTCACTCCTCCTTCCTAACAACTAGCCACACCTCTTCTGCTAACCCAGTGTCACAGATCATCTGCTAACCAAGTGTCACGCGTCCTCTGCTAACCGTGTGTCACACATCCTCTGCTAACCCAATGTTAATCTTTCGCAGTTTGTGATAGTACAGATTGTAATAGTATATTGTATATGATTGAAGTTTTGGCTGTATATAATGTGTTGTATGTAATTGGTAGGAGGTAAACCACCCAGACTGGTGAATGGAAGCAGTCGCTGTGTGGGGAGAGTAGAACTGTACACCAATGACACTTGGGGCACAGTTTGTGGCGAGACACTGGACATGAAGATTGCAGAAGATATTTGTACATATCTAGAATGTGGATTTGCTGTATCAGCCTCAGGTGGCGGTCGCTTTGGCGAAGGATCGGGGCCTGTGGTTGGTCGGCCTGACTGCGGACACAGAGAGGCCGGTGGAATATTTTGCTCAGGTACAGGACATAACAACAACTTGCATTGACACAACAGGGTGGGCGGGAGTTATCACAGAGAGTGTGCGGCCCGACTGGGCAGAGGGGCTGAGCACATCGGCAGTGAACACAGAGGGTTTGTGTGAGTTCAAATCTGGATGTGAATACGGTACAAAGCACAGGTTAACAAGTGTGAGCACATGGGTGGGTCAGCACAGTTGCGTGCACACAGGGTTGCGAATGTGAGTACAGGTGGTAACTGTGAGGACAGAGCGGTAATTACAGGGGTATGAGTATAGGGAGTTGGTAAGAACAGGGGAGTGAATGTGAGCACAGTGGTTGGGTAAGCACAGGTGCGTGAACACAGTGGTGTGAATGTGAGCATACAGGTGAGGGTGATGAGCAAGGGAAGGTGAGCACAGTGGGAGGTTCTGAGCTCAGTGGTAGGGGCTAAGAATAGATGGAGCAGCTGGGAAGCGGGGGATAGTATGAACACAACGACTTGACCCACAGCATTACACCAACAACCAGTGGCCATCGCGGCTAATGTCAGCAAGACGTCCGAAGGCGCTAGATGTGAAAATCCCTGTCGGGAAGAGATTAATACAACCACGGACAATAATTATTTGATCACAGCGCAGGTCGTCAAACAGCCGTGAAGCGAATGATCCATTTTATTTGAGGGATTGAGTCAGTGTAATCACATTGACCCAGAGATCACACTGACTCCACGCTTACACAGACCCATAACTCAAGCAAACCCTGAGCTCTCAGTGTTCATGAGACTACTCGAGGTTTGTAAAATCATCTTTACTGTATTTAAATTCCAGATCATCTCCAGAAGCCCAACATTTCCATGATGTCAGACGCCCAGGTGATTGTGCGAGGGGAAAGTGCTGAAATTCATGTTCTGGGAATTATCCTGGCTGCAATTTCTCTTTGTATAGCGATGGCGCGTTTATCACATCACAACCAGCTCCGGAACATAACAAGACAGCAATTTTCATCGTATCCGAGATCAGTGCAGGAAATTTCTGGTGTAAATATACTGCACATATAGATGGCCGAGAGTTCACATCACCAGAGAGCGAGCGATTGGGAATCTCTGTGTCTGGTAAGAGCTGAGTAAAATCTCACACAATAACGTGTTTGTCTTTGACCATTTACAGCATCTCCTGTTATAATCATTATTTAACCACTGTTTACAACCATCCATCATATTCCCATGCTATCTCCTGGTGTTGGCTGGAGACTTTGACCAGAGCGGGAACCCATCCCCACGATAACATAGTTTCCAAACACGAACTCCCGAGAGATGACCGCAAGGCACGGACTCTCTATCACCTGTATACTGCCCCCAAATCATCTCTTCCTTTCTCTCACCCTTGCTCTTCCCTTTCAATCTCTCCCTCACCACCACCACCTAAACCCCGTCTCTCCCCTCACCCACCTTTCTCCGCCTCTCCTCACATCATTTCTCTCCACCTCTTTCCCGCCCCATCTCTCCCCTCATTCTGTCCTTCTCTCCTACACTGTCTCCACATCACTCATCTCAATCCCGCTTTCCCTTCTCCACGCCGCTTTCCACATCTGTCCCTCCTCTCCCACTCTCCCCCTTCTCTCGATCTTTCTGCACGTTTCTCTCACGTACTCATCCCTCTCGCCCTCACTCACACCTCTTCACGCTCTCATCTCTCCCCTTCCTCTACCCACCTCTTTCCACCTCTCGTCCAACTCTCTCCCTCTCTCCAATCCCTCCCCCCTTTCTTCCTCTTTCTCCGCCTTACTTACTCTCTCCCACTCTCCTGCCCTCTTCTCCTTTTCTCCCCCTCTCTGCCCGCCTCTCTCGCACACTCTTTCCCCCTCTCTCCCCCACTCTCCCACAATCTCTCCCCCCTCTCACACTTCACTCCTCCGTAATCTAATACTAATCCAACTATAGCCATCTATCACACCTCCCACCATTTCTACCCCCATCTCTCTCTTGCTCATCATCTCTATTCCCCACTCGCTGCCCCTCTCTCACTCCTCTTTGCACAGCTTCTAAACTCTAAACTCCCACACGTCTCACGCTTGGCCCCTCTCCCCCATTGCCCCATTTTTCCGCTCACTCTATCGCTCCTGTCACCCTTTCCCCACGTGTCTCCTCTCTCCCACCCTGTTCCGCCCCTCTCTCCATTTCCCGGACGCTCTTCAACACTCTCCCCCTCTCTCGCCCATCTTGTCTCTTGCTTCGCTCTCCCCCTTTCCAAGTCTTCCACCTCCCCTTTTTCTCCCTTCTCTCCCACGCACTCCCCCTTCTCCTCCATCATCTCTCATTTTCCTCGTCTCGCCCTCCCCACCACTTTCCCCATCTCACCAATTCTCTCACCCTTTATCATCCACTTTCCCCACTTTCTACGCTCTCTCACTCCTCTCCCACTCCTTCTCTCTCCGTTCTCTCTTCTCCCCTCTCCACCTCTCGCCCCCCTGCCTCCCACGTCTCTCTCCAGCTCTCTGCCCTCTAACACTCTCTACCATCTTTCCCTCCCTGTCTCTCACTCTTACCCATTCCAACTCCCCACCTCTCTCCCCGTCTTTCTCCCCTCTCCCACGCCTTTTTCTCACATTCTCGCCCACCATTTGCATCCGTCTCCCCACTTCAACATCTCTCGCCGCCCGTGCATCTCTCACCCACTCTCTACCCCACTATCTACCAATATACTCTCCATGCTCCACACCTCTCCACATTTCTCCTTTCTCCCCGTTGCCCCTTTCCGCCCTTTCTCCCTCCATCTGCAACACTATCTCCACATTCTCTCGCCCCTTTCCCCATCTCCAGCCCAACTACCTCTCCCCCTGTCAACCCTGCCCCGATCGCCCTGTCTGCATCACTCTCGCCATCTCCCCCTCCCCTGTCCCGCAACTCTCCCCCTCCAATCTCACTTCCTTCTCTCCCCTTCAAACAGTCGCTCCCTCCGGCATCCACTCTCCTTCGCCCATAATCCACCCGCTTCCACTCGATCTCCTCTCTTTCCCACTTTCCCCCTCCCCCTCGCTCTCCTTCTCCTCTTCACCACTTGCTACCCTCTCTCCCCCAGCTTCCCCTCTTGTAACTGGAGGATGGAATACTTCTGCTCAATCCTGAATCGTTTTGCATGTTGGTCGATGAGAGCGAAACTCCAGAATTTGCGTTGAGTTAAATGCTCGAGGGTTTCCAGTTAAACCCACATGGCTTGTAATGGAGGGAGGACGCTGTTAGGCAAGCGATTCCGCTGCTTTTGCAGCTAGGACCACCCTTCGCGTTAGTTAGGGCTTCGGCTGTAGCGGTAACAGAATCTGAATGGAATATTCCCTGCCTGTAGTGACTGGTCATGAACCAGAATAGAGTCCAATCAGGGTGCATTCGTTTCTGATATTCCCAATCCACTTCTCCCGCAACCGTTTACCGCACCCCTCAACCCTATTCAATATTACGCTCTATAAATACGATACTTAGAGTTAGTTGTTCCTTCAAGTGTTGGTTGAAGAAGTTAATGCATTTAATACTGTGTACGTAGACTTTCAAAATGCGTTTGATAAGGTGCCAAAATACAGACTCATTAGCGAGACTGAAGGGCATGAGTTTAAAGGAACAGTAAGGAAACATGGGTCTAACTTTGGTTGGAGACAGAAAGCAGAAGGTGTTAGTCAACAACTGCTTTTCAGGCTGGAACAATGTATAAAGTGGTACCTCCCATGGTTCGGTGTTAGTTCTACTGTTCTTTTTAATATCCGTTAATAATAATAAAAATCCTTGCATTTGATATAGCGCTCTTCACGTCTTCTCGACGTCTCAATGCGCTTCGCAAGATAGACTGTAAAGTGAGTTGACTGTATAGTTGTGGGCGAAACGTGGCAGGCATTTGCACACCGCATTGTTCCACAATCTGTCGTGGAATCAAAATGACCCATTTATTATTGTTTTGTTTTGGAGGGATTATTATTTGGCGTGTGGAGTAATGACCTAGACTTGCCTATAGGAGTAACATATTAAAGTTTGCAGATGACACAAAGTCTGGAAACGTAGCAAAAAGCGAGGAAGATGGCAGCAGAATGCAGTTGGATACAGCCAGGCTGGTGAAATGGGCAGACACATGGTAGAAGCTGTTGCAAACCAGTGTGACTTGAACATCTTCAGTAGAGGAATGAGTCGAGGGAAATTACAATAATTGTTGCTGTTTTAAAGAGTTTGCTTTCGCAGAGAGACCTGGGGTGCACGTATGCAAATCTTTGTAGGTGGCGGGACAGGTTGGCGAAATTGTTACTAAGAAGGATACAGTATGCTAGGCTTAATACATTGGGGCAAAAAGTACAAAATAAGGAGCTTCTGTTGAACTTTTAGAAATCGCTGGTTAGGTCTTAGGTGGAGTATTGTCTCCAATTCTAGGCATCACACGTTAGAAGGGATACTAGAGGATTGTAGCCTTGTAGAGGGAGCTGATGATCTTTTCCAGGTCGGTACCAGGGATAAAGGACTTAATTATTTGGAGAGACTGGACAAGCTGGGATTGTTCTCCTTAGAGCAGAGATTTAACATAATTTACAAAAGAAGCAGAGGTGAGATGAGGAAAATATTTTTTGATCCAGAGAGTTGGTAGGACTGCACTGCTTAAATGGTGGTGGAAACAGTTTCGACATCAGCTTTCAAAATGGAAGTTGGTAGTCACTTAAAAAGTAAAAGCAATGCAGGTCTATGAGTTAAGAACGGGTTGTTGCGACAAGTTGGTAGCTCTTTCAAATATCTCATTGACACAGGCACGATGGGCGGAAAGGTCTCATTCTGTTCTGAAACATTCTATTATTCTATGATTCTTGGTAGGGATAGTGACATTGTGCCCCGTGTCCTCCTCGTTCCTCCCCGTAATCCTTCCCTTAACCTCCCTTTATCTGTCTTTAATCTAATTTGTTGAATTATCTCTTTAACGGCTCCTATGTTCACACATCCGTCGTCCTCTCCCATACTTTGCAAACCATACTTCCATGCGTACCTTTGCCAGGCACTATCATGTGTTAAGGGAAAGATATAAATGCAGGAAGTTGTTGCAACAGTCTTTTTGATTGGATAATCAGGAGAGAACTTTCCACGCTAATTCCAACCAGAGCCAAATATCCATGTGTCAATTGCATAGGTACAACCACAGAACTATGGAGCACAGGTGGTGTCTATGGGACCTGTGCTGCTCTATTGAAGTGCATTCATTTCTACTGTCCACAGTAGAAAGCGCATCACCGCGCTATAGAGATATTCGGCTGACAAAATGAACTTCTGTCACTAGAATAATCATAATTTACTCTCTGACCAGTGTTGTATCTGTGTCTTTCTCACAGGTTCCTTGAATACTCAGGGAATTGCGAACCTTGCCCGCCTCATCTTGGTGATTGCATTGTCTCTGGTAATTATTGTTCTGCTCGTGGTTCAATTCCGAACAATAAAAAAGGACAGCAGTCAGAAAAGGATTATTGAAGAAACGACTTGACCTCACAATTGATCTCCTCGAAGCTCTCAGAATTCAGCTCGTCTCCAGCTTGTCCTTCCTCTCAGAGCACCGTACCTTTCTCTTACTCATGTTTTAATTTTCTGACTTTGCATTTGCCTCCGACACCTTGATCCACTCACTTCCCAAGTTCTCTTTTAAACTCATTTACCCTCATGTAGGAGCTAAATTGGACTCCTTGAGCACTGAATGGCTAAGTGCACCTGAAAATTGTAGTAACAGTAACATTTCCCACATTTGATGTTGCAGTTGTCACATCAGGAAAACGTCTCAAAGCACTTTTCATAATATACTGTTCCAAGTCTGGGTAACTTGGGGATGAACGAGAGAGATAACCTTTGTACAATGACCCAGAATCAGCCATCAAATTGGTGAAAACATAGAATCATGTGATTTATTTTGAAGGCGAACAAACATGTTTCACTAAATTGCTTTGCAGTGGATGAAGTTGGTACAACTCCCTATATTTGACCATACATTAGCCCATCAAAAGATGTCAGAGGGAGATGTACTTTGACTTGGGGAGTAAGGGATTGAGATGTCAAGTGGAAATGAAGGAAACTTACAATACCAAATAATATGTACTTACAAAGCACATTTCACATCAAGAACATGATTCAAGGTGATGTACACGGAAAACTACACTGGGAGACATTGCCCTGTCCAATTCCGCTCGGTTTCGTTTATATATCTAGCTTCCTCTTACTTGTTTAAAATGATCCATTCCACACTGAGTGTTTCACATACATAATAAGCAGATGGTATTTTTATCTTTGGTATAGAGCCTCTCGAACGCAGAGAATGTCACAAAATGGGTCATGTAATATATTGTTAAGTGTAGTTATTGTGAATTTGTGTGTGATTGTAGTGTCTAATTTACGCAGAACTCTCAACATATATATTGGAATGTGCGCGCTCTCAAAGTGAAGCTTCCTCGTCAGCTGTTCTTGGCATTTCAATGATACATGATAGTAATATATATGTGCTTTTGATAAGCTTTGCTCAAATTAAATAGAGTTGTAATCATTTTAATATTTTAACCCTTTTTATTCTGTCGAACTGATTACTATGCGGTTTTGTGTGTATTTTACATGTAATATAGCTAATCTAACTTTTATAGCTTTGTTTAGAAGAATGTCTGTTACTAAATCTGTAAACCATTTGACGTGAACCAGACACTTGTTTCTGCAACTAATGGCCTTCATGTGTCTTTGCTTTCCCGGGAGAGTTTATTGACAATTTAGTGAAGTGTCCTTGATTGATGCTTGTTACACTTGCTTTGCTTGGTTGGATATGTTTCTGAGAAGAATGAAGGTAAAAGCAGATGTTTTGCACGATAAATGGAAAAAAAAACAAGGAGATCGTCTAATAGTGATAGGAGATGACTTATGGGCTGGGTTTTTATTCATGCAGAGCTCCGTTATCTCCTGTTCTTGCTGATGTGCTCCAGCAGGGAAGGAATGTTTTGCTGGATGGTATCCGTTGGGTGAAAATCAAGAGGAAGACGGCGGATTGTATTGTTGCAACGAGGTTGATTGGAAAGTGGAAAAGCTGTATATGTGATGCTCACTGACTGGACTCAAGTTGAACATCCTCCAGAGTGAAGAAGACAATATAGACTAATTGGCAGCATTATATTTCTGTACATGCACATCGCTATAGAAAGGTTTATTTAATGCATTACGAACTGTTTCTGAGATACATTATCTCGGAGTTCGATATCTGATAATTAACAGTTTAGTTTTATTGAAGCAGCAGGGAGTTTATTTACAGTTAATATCCGATTGTTCCAATTGCTGTCAAAAGCAGCGACTGGTCTTCTCTCGTCCTGTCAATGAGTCAGGTGAAGTTATCCTTCATCAGCACTGTGGAACACCATGTACCCACCTGGTTCAGTAACAAGATAACATTGAGAGATTGCCTGTATACAGCATCTTTCCTGTTGGGAGCACGTCCCAATTCGCTGAATGTTCAAGGGTTTGTATCGGACTGATGCTTGGGCTTTTTTAATGGTGGAGAGAAAGGTTGACAGTCAAAGAGTAAGTTTTTGAGTTGGACCTGAAAGGCAGGAAACAAGTGTGTAGGCAAGGACCTGGGATGGAGTTACAGAAAGTGGGGGCAGATAGACTGAAAGCCCAATTTCCAATGGTGGGTAGGCAAGACAGGGCGGGGACATTAACCAGGCAAAAGATGAAAGCGGATCAGTTCGTAGGGTGAGGGTAGATTGCACTGGTCAGGTGGGACTAGATCGCGGACGACTTTAAAAGTAAGGACCTGGGCATGATCAGCCGGTACGTGGTGGCTATGATCACCTGGGGATATGTGCTGACTATGATCACTCGGTGGCTATGATCAAACCATTTAAAACATTGACAATCGTGCTTTTTCGAAAGGCTTTTTTCAATATTGGATGCTGACAGTTTCACCCCATTCTCCAGCTCTTTACCCCTCAACGTTGTTTCTTTCTGTTCCAGATATTAATCAAACGCTCTTAATATGGAATACGGATCTACCTTAGCCAGACATTCATGCTGGGAATTCCACCTCCTAACAACTATCTGTATAAAATCTACATTTATCTTTATTTGATTTAAAATTCAAAATGTTTTGTTTGGAATGTTTTAAGGGAGTGGACTGTTTCCATGAAGTTCTGATGCCTTTCTGAGAAAAACAAAACATTCTTATTTTGTTAACGCGCTTACCTTTACCAACTCAGTGGTGCTCATAAAAATATCTAGTTTGATAATCTGTATTAATTCAGATGAACGAAATGAAAATTATTACCGATTTCAGAACAATGAAATTAAGTTGCCGAAACAATATCTGCCAGTTTCCTCTCTTGCAGTTTAACAGCTGATATTTCACTTTGAAAGACAGAAAGATCTACTACTCCCCCTTTGGCTGGATGATGGCTTCCTTATCTCATTGCAATGTCAAAGTCCGTCAAGACAGCAGTGCTGTGGTACTCACACTGTTCATTACTCAAAACAAAACTAAGCTATGGACACAAAAACACAAGATTGGAACATGCGCTTTATTTCACACAATTTTACAAATATTTATTTAATTCAACAATGTTCCTGGCTTAATCAGAATGTTCCCAGTAATTAGAATTACAGTTCAAATGTCCATATTGAGTAAAAAACTATGGGTAAATAATGGAATATCTGTCACCAGTTTGAGACAAGATTCCTCACTCATTGTCGCAAGAATAATACTGAAAAGCAATAAAGTGTACGTATTTCAGTCTGTCTCTGTAGCTCAGAAGAACTGTCCTTTTTGGTTCAGAATATTCATGGTTCATGCCCTGCATTCGGAACAGTTTATTTCCATTGGTTATTTAATCTCCACCCGAACAAGCAGCCAGACCTCAGTTGATCGTTTCATCCAAAGGACGGCACCTGCGTCACTACATTGGAAATTTAGTTAATACAATACAATTCCATGTCGCAACATGGGGCTTGAACCTCAAACCAGAGGTGAGATAGATACTACTGAGCAAGAACGGCACACAATGTGTGTGGAGTCCCGTAGCTCAGTGGTTAGAGCACTCGCTTTGTAAGATATTAATCAAAAAGACCTGAGTTCAATTCCAGGCAGGGGGCGAAACCTCGGGCAAGTTTCCTTACTCCACACAGATCCTAATAATAATCCCTCCAGAAATCAAAACAATAATAAATTGGTCATTTTCTATCTACGACTGTTTGTGCAGCATTGCTGTGCGCAAATGGCTGCCGCGTTAGCCCACAAATATACAGTAAATTCACTTTACAGTGTGTTCTGTGAAGTGCTTTGGGACGTCCTCCCGACCCGAAAAGCGCTATATCAAATGAAAGGATTATTATTATTATTACTGTCTGTTGGAAATTTCTGTTGTCCATCACGTGAAGGAATTATCAAAAAATCAAGATTTCCCTTGAAGACATCACGTCAGTTAATAGAACGCTAAAGTCCAAATCGGTTTACACAGGATAGAAATACAGGCTTTATTCATCAAGTTTAATCAAGCAAAATTTTCAAATTGGGTGTCGTTCAAATAACGTCACTTTTTGCAGCAAATTGTATAGGTCTTTCTGTTGTATCTGTATAGATGTTATACAGAGAACAAGCTTGTTATATGGAGATCCGGACTGTCCGTTACACAGAAACCAGGCCAGTTACACAGATACCAGACATTTTATACAGAGATCGAGCCTGCTCTATGGAGACGCGGCCCGATATGCAGAGACTAGGACTGTTATGCAGAGACCCGGCCCATTACACAGAGATCAGAACCATAATAGAGAGACCAGGCATACTATACAGAGTCTAGGCCTGTTTTACAGTGGTCAGGCCTGTTATACAGAAACTAGGCCTCTTATACAGAAACCAGGACTGTTACACAAGGACCAGGACTGCTATATAGTGAACCTCTCCTTTCTCATCCACATTCCCCCACCCCTGCCTCACAACCTGGACCCACCTCCCTCCCCACAAACTCTTCGGTCAACCGCTCCCTCTACATCGGACTACAAAACGTCCGCTCCCTCTGCAAAAAGGCCCTGTTCATCCATGATGTGAGCGTTGACATCATGGCATCAACGGAAACCTGGCTCACCCCAGGCGACACCGTCCCCCTCACAGAGGCCACACCACCTGGCTACACCTCCCACCACATCCCTTGCCACAACGACGTGGCGGTGGTTTAGCCCTTATCTCAAGGACACCGATTGTCCTGTAACTCTACTCCTCTGGCTCTTTCCCCTCTTTCAAGCACGTCACCCTCTCCCACCCCTCCTTCCTCTCACTCAAAATCCTCCTCCTCTACCGTCCACCTAAAACCTCCTCCACCTTCATCTCCATTATTTCGACACTACTTACATCTCTCTGCCTCTGCTCTGATGGCCTAATCTTCCAGGGCGACTTCAACCTGCACTTCACCTCCTCCTGCTCCATCTCCTCGGACTTCTCTTCCCTGCTCTCCTCGCTCAACCTCTCCCTCCACATCAACTCCTCCACTCACAGTCATGGCCACCCACTCGACTTGTTGGTCACCCGGGGCCTAAGTGTCTCAGATGTCACCGTTGCCGACAAGGCCGTCTCCGATCTCCACTTCATATCCTTCACCATCTCCACCCTCCTCCCCACCTCCACCAGACCCACCACCATCTTCTACCACCCCTGGAAAAGTTAACCCCACAATCCCTAACCGCTGCCTTGGAGTCATCTGAACTCCATTCCCTCTGACCTTCAACCCTCACTGACCCCTCTCCTCCTCTCACCCTCCTCCACAACACCCTCTCCTCCACGCTCGACGCTCTTGCCCCCATCATCTCCCGTACTGTCTTCTACTCTCGCTCCTCCCCACCACCCACCCCCACTCACTGAAGAGCCAGGTGCGGGCCGCTGAACGCACCTGCCTCAAATCTGGCCCAACGGTCCACCGACAAATCTGGCTGGACTTCCTCAAAATCTACCTTTTCACTCTAGCCTCGGCCAAGTCGTCCTTCTACTCCAGGATAATCCTGGAGACGAAGAACAAACCCAGGCTACTGTTTTCTATCACATTTCGACTCCTCCGTCCACCCCGCCACCCCGCGCAGGTCGTCGCCTCCAACCTTCACTGTGAGGAGATGCTGGATTTCCTTGAAACCAAAATCAAGGGAATCCGCTCCGCGGTACATCCCCTCCAACCTCCAGCGACACCCTGCCCCTCCCTCCCACCCACTCCGACTCCTACCCATTCTTCCCTACACACCTTCGTACCCGTTGCCCCACCCTCTGTCACCAAACTCATCCTATAACTGAAATCCACCACCTGCTCCCTGGACCCCATTCCCACTCCACTCCTTATCTCCCAGCTTCACCTCCTGCCCCACATATCACAGAGATCATCAAGCTGTCCCATTCCTCTGGCTCTGTTGCCATTCCCCTAAACATGGCCACCATCACTCCCACTTTGAAAACCCTCCCTTGATGCGTCGCAGCTATCAAGCTAACGGCCCATCTCCAACCACCCCTTTCTGTCCAAGGTCCTGGAATGAGTTGTCGGCTCCCAGCTGCGCTCTTTCCTCTCCATCCACTCATTAGTCGAACCGCTTCAGTCGGGTTTCCGTGCTGCCCATAGCACAGACATTGCCCTGGTCAAGGTCACCAATGAGATCCTGACCATCTGCAACCAGGGCTCCCTCTGCCTCCTCGTCCTCCTCGACCTATCGGCAGCAGTCATAGGGTCGACCACGCTATCCTACTTCACCGATTGTCCTCCCACCTCAAACTTCAAGGCCCTGTCTTTGAGTGGTTTAAGTCGTACCTCTCCCACCATCTTCGTTGTGTTTCCACAAACGGCTTTTCCTCCATCGTCAAAGTTCATTTGAAGAAAGTGTCAGATCATGCACAACTTAATGGCTGACAGTCTATCGGTCTGTATGTCGCATGCCGTACTGTATAATAAACTTCAATTTCTTCTTCAATGCTTTTCCATAACTGTATTAGCATCTACATTTTCTGCAGTTGTGGATCGGAATATTTTGTGAAATATACATAATGAGCAGAACAATTCAAGTTAAAACTTCTGCTTGTATTCTGCCTGGCACCAGCTTTCACCTGGTCGGTTTAAATTTCACAGAATTAATGAGAATAAAACATAACTCTGTTGATATGATCGAAAAATGTGATAATATGCCAGTTGCTCAACAACACGAAGTTGATAACAATCGACCAGCTACTGTCCATCTATAAAAATCCTCTGATATACACATGCTTTAATGTTGTTCATATTGTTTTACGAAACGAGTAGCCTTTTGTCATTAATTTAGATGATCACAACATCTGATATTAATATTAACATCAATATTAATCCGTTATGATTACCACGAATGGATGGATAACCTCCCTTAACTTGGAATCGTACGATAGAATAATGATGTACGCTTCCCCACAGATTATACAGTGAATTCACTTTACAGTATATTCTGTGAAGCGCTTTGAGTCGCCAAGAAGTCGTGAAAAGTGCCACGTCAAATGTAAGGATAAATGTTATTCTTTACATCCAGTAGCACAGGCACAGAGGGCACATCACTTAAACGTGTGTTTGGAACTGAGAGCGTCAAACAAAGTAGGTCTTCCCCATCAGTGCAGATGGGTGTTAGTCAAGGCAAAACCAATTTCCAGTCCTATATACACATAATTATAAGCCATTCAGACATTCTGGCATCGATCGAATTCCAACGTTGTGTAAGCGCTGCATCCCACAACATTCTGAATCAGAGGCGAGAGAGAGCACCACAAACTGAACCAGGTTCAAAAAGTGTCAACATACAATGTTCTTTGCTTGAAGCAAGAATGGATCTCATTGCCTAAATGGACAAATGAAGGCAAACTGTATTCATCGATTATCGTAAATCATTTTGCAATGGTCACTTGCGGATTGGGGAGACAAATGATCCCTGGGATGTGATACCATAGAGTGGGTGAGATAGCCTGAAAGTCCAATGGTGTGATAGGCAGAGCAAGGCCGGGGACATTAAACAGGCAAAGGGAGGAATCGGAACAGTTCTTATGGTGTAAGGAGTTTGCAAAGTTCGGTTGGGGCAAAAACCGCAGAGGGCTTTAAAGGTAAGGATGAGGCTATGATCAGCCGATCCCTGGTGGTTATGGTCACCTGGGGTATATAATGGTGTCTTTGCTCACCCGGTGGCTATGATCAACCCATTTTAAAAAATGACAATCGTGCTTGTATAAAAGACTTTCTTCAATAACTGTTGCAATCGGTTTCACCCCACTCTCCAGCCATACCCTCACAGCTTTTTCATATTTCTTTTCAAGATGTTTAAGAAATGCTCTCGGATCAGGAAACATGAATTTGTCTCAGCCCTGGGTCACTTCAGTCTAATATCAGCCTCAAGTCAGGATTGTGATTGATTAGAATCAGTGCAGGTGTTGGTCAAGGTTTATAATCGTTAGAATCAGCCCTTACCGAACAAACCGGTAACTTTGGTTACCAATATACATGTCACCGTAGTGATTAATGCCAGGCAATGGCGGGTTTCTGTGGTGTTAAATAATGCTGGAAGTCATGAAGCCATAAACTCACTGTTTGGTCTGGATGTGAAGATCAGACGGTGCAGAGCTCAGGAGATTCACTTTGATTCCCAATGGGAAGCTGTCTGTGCTGCTCGGTGTCACTGTCACAGTCAACATCATCATAATCATAAGCACACTGACTGGAGTCAACAGAAAACAGCGGGTCACTGTCTGTGTGATGTCCACCCTCTGCAGAGAGAGCCATCGTTTATAAGTAATAACATTCGGAATGGAGTCACTGTGTATCTGTACGTGTCTGCGTGAGCATTTGTCTGTCTGTGTATATGTGAATCTGTGTGTCTCTGTGTGTTGTCTGTGTGCTTGTCTCTGTGTGCCTGTCTATCTGTCTGTGAGTGGCTGTGTGTTGTGTGTCTCTGTGTGTCTATTTGTGTGGGCTTGTGTCTGCCTGTGAGCGTGTATGTGCTGCGTTTGTGTCTGTGTGTACATATGTTTGTTGTGTATTTTTGTGTGTCTCTACGTGTGTATCTGAGTGTTTGTGCGTGAGAGAATAAAAAAACGACTGTAGAGATAACCATCTTGTAATTGTGATGGTGTATCATGGCTCCATCACTACAATCAGAATTTTAAAAACTTGGGTTGGGCTTTCAAGATGGAATAATTCCTCACTTGTTAAATTTTAAGGGGATTGTTATTTTTAAACATTCATTTCAACAATTCACCATAGTGCTGTAAAGCACTATTTACTTAACTACATTTTGATTGTTATTAACAAGACATAGAAACAAGGAACTCTGTGTTAGTCTATCTGTCACATCACCATTTTATATCTGTAATTATTGAAATTTCGCACAGTACCATTCTCTATGTGTAATTATTGGCATTACAAACAGCACGATTCTGTCTGTCTGTTTATTGACATTTCATACAGCATCGTCCCTGTGTGTAATTATTGATATTTATAAACATCAATAATTATAAAGTGTATAATTATTGAGATGCCCCGAGAAATATCCAGTTCAGATTGGACATCGACTCGTAATCAATCTGATTTTAGATGTCACAGCAAGTCCAAATATCACCAACTGCCCTGAAACTAAGTCCTTGTTGCAAACACGTACCAACTGGTCTACAGCTTATATAGTCACGACACATTAATGTGCATCAGGGACGTCCCAACTTGAAAGGTACAATACAAATGTAAATCTTGTTGTTGCTGTGTCGAATAGAAGATTGATTATAACTGTGACTGATGATTTTCCCTCCCAGCTCTGTTTCTAATTAATTATCTCCCGCAGTAAGTTAAGACATGACAGTTAGGCTGTTACCCCGACAGAGCGAGGCTTCCTGCACAGTGTGGCTGGTCAGTGTGGGAACATCAGTGCGTGTGTCAATGTCCAGGAGGAGGCCACGGTCCGGCATTTGGAAGGTTCCGCTCTCAGCGTCATCAGCATCTTCCTCAAGTTGATCTGTTAACAGGGAGACAGTCTTACATACTCAAACATTCAGATAGGAAAAGGAGGTAGATATCATAATATTAGACAGCACAAAAGGAGGCCATACATTCCATTTCTTGAAAGAGCGACCCAAATTACTCCAACTCTTCTACGCTCTCCCCACACCCCTGCAAATTTTTTTCTCCAAATATCTAGTCATATCCCCCAAATTTGGACCCAGTGGGGCTCACTGTATCTTATGCATGAAATACTGAAAAAGTACTGAATTTCTTTTATATATGTTACCTGAAGAATAAAGCTAGTTTTGCAATGAAAACTGGATCAATTGGGAGCTCTTTAGCGTCCAGGACAGAAGGATCCGAGTGTAATCCAATCAGGGACTGTAACATCACACTCTGGCTAACACTACATGGCAGTGCTGGAGGAGTGCAGTGTATTGAGCTTTGTTTGCCTGTTCAGCTGGAATTTAAATATTGCAAAACTCACAAGGGAAATAGGGCTTATCCCGGAGGGTTGGCCAACAAATCCCCCCGATTAGCTGTTTCATTTACTTCATTGTTTTGCATATTTTGCGCATAAATTACCTGTCCAGTTCATCTGCAGGCACACAGTCACTATAAATCACTGTGAACAAATGTGAAGTGCTATGAAACGTCTCGTCGAAATGATTAGAGGCTGAATGAAATACAATGATTATTTCACTCACTCACCATCGCCATTGGTTAGAAACACTTCAGCGTTTCCTTGTTCTGGATCAGATCCATTCACACTGTCCCCAGTGTCATACTCCAATTTGCTGATAGAATCAGTAGATCCGAAACTGAGCAAATAACCTCCAGTTACAGAGGTATGTTAGAGTCTAATTCTATACCTATATCAAAATAAAGAAAGGCACCAAAAAATGAGATTGTTTTCCAAAATCGTGGACCATTTTTCATGAGTCGAAATATGATCAACAATACTATGGTGTTGGTCAAAAGTTGGTTAAATATTATTAATATGATTCTTGAACACTGCCTAGGCTTATGCTACAAATTACAGAGTTGACAACATGGTATTATTTCAGATGTTCGCTGGACTATAGATGTAGAATATGCATCGCTAATACAATTTCTGTAGGATTCGTTTTGGTGAATTAATAGAGTCGAATAACTAATAGTTATCCTACTGTATATTAAATTAGCTGATATAACTAATTTCAATTGGTAAATGCAGAAATCATCGTTGATGATATTTGAAAATTGGAAGCCCGAACAAATTCAAGTATTGAGTACGTTTAATCTCTTTGAACCGGGAAAATTGATACAATGCCACAAGATGTGGCTTGTTCAGTTCTCTGAATAAAAACTTGAAAACCTATCCACAGCGCGTTTCAATCAACGCATTCACCACCAAATTGGATGCAAATGTTGATGTTTGTCCGTACAATGATTGGGTACAATAAACATGATTGTAAAGTATATATCAGAGGTGCTATCCTCTAAATTTCTTCTTCTGATTGTCCGATCCTTAATTTCTTCATAAATACAAATGAACAGATTGATATGTTTCCTCTGTTGGAAGTTGACATGCACAGAAATTAAAATATTAACCTGAAATTCCACAACGGAGTTTGAAATTGACGTGTAGTTACCTGGTGCATGTAACCTGAGTGTGATTATTTGAAACGAAATCGGTATCTCACCGTCACTTTTGCCTTCTTATTCATCAGTGTGCATGTTTTTGTATGTGTTTGTTTCAATGTGTAAATGTGAGTGTGCGTGTATATTCACGTGTCTATTTAAGTACTTACAAAACTTTACTTAGCTCTCGGTGCTGGAATGTTAATATAAGCTGTGATGCTTTGGGTATGTACCTGTTTGTGTGAGTTTAACTACCTATGTCTATGTATTAATGTATGAAAAATATGTTATTGAGCTCAGTTTACGTTTAGACCTTTATGCATCTGTGTTTGTGTATGAGCTATGCATATGGTCGTATATGTCTTTAGTTTCGGTTTATGCAACTATACAAATACATGTGAACATACGCAATGTAATAGAGATAGTACAAACAGACAAGAGTATTAAATTAACAAAAGAGACACGTGCATCAATAGGATTTTATCTCAATTGATAAAGACGCTCAAGGTAGTGCTGTGAGACCAGATTCCACGATCACCTGTTGCTGAAGAATTGCTGTCCGTCTGTAAAATCAGTGCACACTGCTAACAGGGTTCCCAGCTCGATGCAGGCCACAAAACGGATGTCGATCAACTGGACTTTGCAAATCACGGACATAACATTTGTTGTTTTTGTAGAATAATATCTGGTTGTCACACTTTCGAAACTCTAATCAAGATAATTCCAAAAATACTGAATGATATTTCCGGCCAAATATTTCATAGTGTATGACATGTTGCACAGTGTTTTCAGGGAATGCCCAAACCATCTTAACAATTGCATATATGAAGCGCTTTCCTGAAGATAAACAGCTCATTAATTTCTAAAAATGTTAACTTTGGACAGGTTGGTTGAAAAATATAATGTTAAAGGATATTTAACTTTTTACGATTAAGTGAGAATGCCAAGTGGCAATATTTATAAATGCTAAGCAACACATCATCAAGAAGTTAAAGAATTATATTATTTACCAGAAGATGGGGTTGAGATTGTCGTTCTGGGAGGTTTACCTGTAAAAAATTACATGCAACATTAATACAGTAACAATTCTATTTCTAGCTGTAAGTGATGTCAGAATTAATCTGCATTTGTCAAAAAAAATAGCAAAATATTGAGAGATCAGATCCTTACCGGAGCAAACCACACCAGCATCTTCTTTAGGAACGCAGTCACTATGACCCGCGGATGAAGCGACACAATCCCACAGGAAGGATTCACCTCCTCTACGGTGAAGCTCGTCCAGCCGTATCTGACCAGCGCCTTGTCCGAACCCCGCCTGTCCCACAGCCCGGACGGCAGGGCCGCAGTCAAGCCGTCTGCACAACACACTGGCACACCACTTCGCTCAATATCTCAACTCTTCCAGAGCAAATGCTGCTTCCTCCAACCAACCGCAACTCCTGGCCTGAATAAACATTATCCTTGTCAAGTATGGTAATTCGCCTCACAAATCAAATAAACGTTGTTCCGTATTATCTTCAAAAGCATTTGTCCTAGAAACTATTGTGTATAGTATAAGATTAATTATCCCGCATCAATAAGCCTTCACAAACGACAGTAGTAATAATAATTTGGTCACGCAATCCACGACTGTTCTTGTACATTGCTGTGCGAAATGAGCTCAGCACAGAATAAATATATTCGTCACTTCCATCCATATTGTTTTCGAGACATTGATGTGTACAATTGGCTGCCTCGTATCGCTTACAAATATGCAGACATTCACTTTCCAGTATATTCTGTGAAGTGCTTTAGCTAATCTAGAAGACGTGAAAAGAGCACTATCAAATGCAAGTATTATTAGTAGTATTATGCAATCGATGCACCTTAATTTAGGTAAGTGAAGTGCGTTTAGAAATGCACCTGATGTGAATGGTTTGATGCCAAATACAAGTTCTAATTCATTTATTTTTTAATTCAGTACCTGACAAATGATCCTGATGAGGTGACCTTCCAGGGCACTGTTTTGCACCGTCCGTTTTTTCCCGAGATTTCTCTGCATCAAATATGCGTTCAGAATTAAAATATTTCAAACACAAGTACAACGAATATTAACTGCGAAATGTGTATTTAGGAACATTTTGTTACTTGAACAAATTACACCCACATCGTGCCAATGATCACAATTATGTTCACCCCAAGGTTGTGAGGGACATTGCCACAGGAAGGATTCCTTTGCATTACAATCTATGTCATCCAGCCAAATAGGTCCAGATTCTTAGCCAAATTTACTTTAATAATCAACAGTCAGAGCTAGGCCACAATATATCTGTTTGCAGATCCATTCCCATTGAGTCCGAGCAGACGGTGCCCCATGTCCCATCGTAAAACACTTCCACTCGCCCCTCGCAGGAATGTTGTCCTTTCACCATACGCAGCCTCTGGTGCTCTGTGGAGCAACATTCGTGGTTTTGAATTAAAATTATAATTCTAAACACTGTAAAGCGTTCCCTGACGATATCTCGCGTGATGACTGTATAAATGCAAGTTATTGTAGCTTAATATTTGAAATTTTGTGTGCAGCAACGTGTGTGGCATCAAATGTGCTATTGGTGCTGGGAAACAAGTTGGTATAACTTATGATATTATATTGGCAGTTCCAAGTAGCGTTAATTGATAACTATCCTTATAACTGACAACAAAAAATGATGAAATTGAAATCTTTCAACCGCACCACAGTTAATAAACGTTTTCCCAGGTATTTCGAGATGTGCTGTCGGAAAGTCCAGTCACATTCAGCAAAGCGATATTCCCGCCAAAAGCCTTAAATCAAATCAACACGTTTGTTCTGGAGAATTGTTTTCCAATGCACAAGGATAAATTCACTTGCCGTTTCCAACTGTCTTCGTGGGATCTTTTTTTGTCAGCGGAACAGGTAGCGACAGCTTCGGCAGCATTTCCTCCTTTTCGAATTCAAGATCCCCACCCTCACCTACAAGGCCATTCACGGCCTCGCTCCCTCCTACATCTCCGACATACTATCCCCCTCTCTACCCGCCCGTACCCTCCGTTCCTCTGGCTCCGGTCTGCTCCACATCCCCCGCCCCAACCGCCCTACTATCGGTGGCCTTCAGCCCCTCAGCCCCGAGGCTCTGGAACTCTATCCCCAGTGCCTTCGCCGCTTCCTCTGTTTCCTCCTTCAAGGCCGTGTCTCAAGACCTTTCTCTTTGACCTTCAGCCTTCAGCTCCGCTCTCGAATCTCTACCCCCTCCTCACCCCCTCCCTTCACTCCCCTCACCCTGACCATTTCCCCCCAATGCTCGGGTCCTGACGCAACTGTACAGCGCCTTGGGACGTCCTCCCGACGTGAACGGCGCTCAATAAATGGAATCTTGTTGTTGTTGTTGTTGTTGTTGTTGTATATCAAATTGTCAGCTTTTACCCCATCTGGGGCTTGTACCGCACTAGCATTTCACTCAACTGTGATAGCGCAAAAAACAGAGCCAGGCTAACAACCGCTCAGCAGAATTTGATGGTGAAACAAAAGGTGTTTCATCTCTTACCTGTACACACACTGTTCACATCTTCTTTATGATGACAGTCACGCTGCCCCCATGGAGACGGGGCACATTCCCAGAGAGCTGATTCCTTTCCTGAGCATCTCACGTCATCCGACCAAACTGGGCCCTGAGTCTCGCCCACAAGGAGCAGCAGATGTTGCTTTAGCAGCAGATCCACATCCGAGCTGTTTGCAGACAACAACCGCCTCAAGTGATCCCCGGGAGTCATCGCACACCGTCCCCCAGGTTCCCTTGTAGTAAATTTCCACTCTCCCAGTACACGAACTCCCACCGTCCAAATGTCTGATTTGAACATCTTCTGTTGAAAGCAAGCCAGATGACTCGTCACTGGGCCAGACTGACATCCAGTCACTGAGCCAGACTGACACACAGTCACTGAGCCAGACTGACATCCAGTCACTGAGCCAGACTGACATCCAGTCACTGAGCCAGACTGATACACAGTCACTGAGCCAGACTGACATCCAGTCACTGAGCCAGACTGACATCCAGTCACTGAGCCAGACTGACACCCAGTCACTGAGCCAGACTGACCTCCAGTCACTGAGCCAAACTGACACACAGTCACTGAGCCAGACTGACATCTGGAACGGAAAGGAATATTTTATCATTATAGAGTAACATTCCAGTGAAAGTGTCAAGGAATTTCAAAAAATCCAAAGAGAATGGGTCGTACTTCATAACAGAACAGCATCAACAGGAACCCGATCTACTATTAAAAAGAGAATGTGTCATTGCGAAATTCATGTTCCTCTGTCTTTCTGTGTTTGTAGCCGAAGTGTTTGTACGATGTTATGACTTCTATGTTCTATTCATTCATTATTTATTTATCATTTATTTTTATTTTGGCCTAACACCGAACATCTCAATGAGCTGCTCAGTGATGGGGTTGAACGCTGAGCAACGGGGAAGTGAAGGTGACCCGTACGCATTGTCGAAGTGGTAAGTTTTCAGATGGGAATTAAAGATTGCAGGAGACGGAAAAAAGTGGCGAATACAGACATTCAGATCCAGAGATTGAGAATGAATGAAGACTCGGTCATTGATGATGTGAGAGAGGGCCGGTGACGGGCAACAAGACCGGGTTTATCTGAGGCGATGTACAATAGCGGCTGATTAGAGAGAGAGAGAGTAGCTGAAGTGTGAAAGGATATAGATGTGAAGTTAAGCATTTTGATGTCAATTCGTTCTGAGTTGAATCCCCAATGGAACCCGGAAAGGGAGATTTATGAGTGGGTGAATTTTATTAGAAGTGACGGTATGGCCGGTGGGATTTTTAGTATTAAATGGACCGTGTGGGGCGTGGAACTGACTGAGAGGACCACTTATGAGTGTGCGAGTGGTTTCAACGAATGAAGTGATAAAATCTTGGTAAGGATTTTCGAGTAAATTTGGAGAGCACTGAAGGGCACAAGCAAACAGCAACAGATTACAATGGTAAAGCGCCTCTGATGTTGGGAGAACGACACAAGTTGCTGGAAAGTCAGGGATTTGAAACCGAGGAGGCGGTATCGAACTGGAGGGCAGGGAGGGATGGAGGGCACGGAGGGCTGGAGGGCACGGAGGGCTGGAGGGCAGGGAGGGCTGGATGGCACGGAGGCCTGGAGGGCAGGCGGAGGGCAGGGAGGGCTGGAGGGACAGGACGAGGCTGGAGGGCTAGGCGGAGGCTGGAGGGCACGGAGGGCACGGAGGGCTGGAGGGCTGGAGGGCACGGAGGGCACGGATGGCTGGAGGGCACGGAGGGCTGGAGGGCACGGAGGGCTGGAGGGCACGGAGGGCACGGAGGGCTGGAGGGCAGGGAGGGCAGGGAGGGCTGGAGGGCACGGAAGGCACGGAGGGCAGGGAGTGCAGGGAGGGCTGGAGGGCAGGGAGGGCTGGAGGGCAGGGAGGGCTGGAGGGCACGGAGGGCGGCAGTATATGCTGCCGAAGAGAAAGGTCTCCAGATGTGGTTTGAAGGAGGCCCGGGAGGCAGAATGATGAAGGGACTTTCATGGTAGAGGTGAATCGGCTGAATATCAGCAAACCGATGCATTCTGTGTTGCTCACGTCAGCGCCCCCACACCTGGAGTCCTGATAGCATCACTCTTATTGGATGCACTCTCTCTACAATTGTTGTGGCCGATATGGAAAGCCGTGGTCCCGCTTGACTCTCAAACGTGCTTCATCACCCACATCCGCGCCATGACCCGATCCTGCTTTCCACCCCTCTGCAAAGTTGCGCGGCCACACCATTATCTCGCACCAGAGACACCCGAGACCCTCATCCACGTGTTCAGTACATCCAGTCTGAACTGTGCGAATTCCCTCCGTACTCAAAGTGCTGCACATCATCCAGAACTCTGCAGTCGGTTTCGTCTCCGGCACCAGACTCCATAGCTGAGTCCTGACACCATCTCCCTTTTTGGATGAACTCACTTTAAACTTCACGATGCCCATTGTAGTCCTGTTCGACTCTCAACCGTACTTCATCCGTGCCAAGACAACATCCTCCTTTCCTTTCAAATAGCAACGTATCACGTCTTGGAGATTTCTGAAAGCGCTTAATATAATGTAATGCACTGTAAAGTGGATTGACTCTATATTTTGTGGGCGAAACTCGGCAGCCAATTGCACTCAGCCGTGCCCAGCAAATACCTTTTTATTGAGTAATAATATATTTTTTTTTGTAGGAATTGTTTTCCCAAGAAAAGAAATACGCCAATAGTCAAAGAGTCCTGTAGCTCAGTGGTTAGAGCACTCGCTTTGCAAGCGAGAGACCTGAGGTCAATTCCAGGCAGGGCGAAACCTTGGGCAAGTTTCCTTACTCCACACGCCTAATAATAATCCCTCAAAACAATAAATAAATTGGTCATTCTCAATCTAAGACTGTTTGTGGGACATTGCTGTGCGCAATTGGCTGCCGCGTTCGCCCACAAATATACAGTCAATTCACTTTACAGTGTGTTCTGTGAAGCACTTTGGGACGTCCTCTCGACGTGAAAAGCGCTATATCAAATGCAAGGATTATTATTATTATTATTATAAAGAGGCGACGCGGGATCCAATTTACTATTAGGTAAGCAGAGGACTGTGGCGCAGGGAAACTTGCAAATGTTTCACCGTGGCATAATCTAACTTGTTTCTCGCGCTTGTGAGACGAGTGCTCAAATCAACGATCTATGTGAATCCACGAATAGACTACTGGAGATTGGAAACGGTTAAAAAATGGCATCATCGCAGATTTATGTTAGGGAAATGGCGATAAATATGGTGAGAGAATGTCGAAGTTGATGCAATGCTACAGGAGAATTTCCAACATAAGGGCAGGATATCAAGAATCTGGGTATTGGAGGAAATAACATTGTTGAATGAAAAATTATGATTTATATCCTGACTCATGGTCAACAGACACAAACCTAATGACCGTCTATTGGCTCAAACAAACTATCTTTCGATTCCACATCATCCGGGCGGTAAGGACAGCCTGAGGCTCCTCTTCGCCAGAACCAACCATCTCCATCACCCAACGTCCGTTGACTTACACACCGTCTCATCCAATTACAAATGCAAAGCTGTGAAGGATATTCTCGTGTCCAAAATGCAGATAATCCAGCCTATTGCCAACGCTGCCCCCGTCCCCTCACAGTCTGCACGAATTCTGCTTATTTACCTTCAACCCGCCTCTCCTTATCTCTCCAGTTACTCGTCTCTCACATGAAACTCCGCATGTGCTCTCTCGACATCATTTTATCTCCTGGATTGTACTCCTTCCGCGCACCAAGTTCAGCTCCACGTTTACCCCAATCCTTACCACATTGCACCGGCTGCCTGTCCCAGAGAGGATCCATTTAAAGATCCTCACCGCTGTCATCAAATCCCTCCACTCCTCTGCACCCCCCCTACCCCTCTGACCTCGTCTCTCCTCAAAACTGTGCCTCCGGGTCTGGCCTCCTCCTTTTCGGCAGAGTCCTCCGTACCACCGTCGGCGGCCGTGCCTTCAGCCACTTTGCTCCGAGAGTCTGGAAGTCTCTTCCTTACTCCCTTAGCCTCGCCCCCTCTCTTCCTATTTTCAGGTCTCTGCTGAAGACTTTTTACTTTCGACCGCGCCTTTGGTCACCTTCCAGCCCCGTCCCATGGCTCGGCCCCGGGATCCGTTAGATTGAAAGGCTCTCAGACGCCGACCGCTTTGGAGAGCGCAATATAAATCCAAGTTGCTGTTGTTGTTGTTGTTGTTAGCAACGTTTTTAAATTCTTAATCCTTCCATCGGTACACTGTGCACTGGCTTCAAAGGCGCTGCCTTCACTCCCTCCACTCACTCCCTCCCTAATGAAAATATATCCTCTCTTGACGTACCCATGTTCCCAAATTACCATCCCCTCTAAACCCTGTCATCCTTTCAAAGTGCAGTCCTGTTGCTCAGTGGTTTGAGGACTTGCCTCACATAATCCCTCCAAAACAAAAAAAACAATAATAAATTCGTCATTTTCAATCTACGACTCTTTGTGGGACATTGCTGTGCGCAATTGGCTGCCGCGTTCGCCCACAAATGTACAGTCAATTCACTTTACAGTGTGTTCTGTGAAGCGCTTTGGGACGTCCTCCCGACGTGAAAAGCGCTATATCAAATGCGAGGATTATTATTATTTATTAAGTGTTCGCTTCCCGGTAGAGCGAAACGTTTAGCCGCTTTGCTTACTCTGCTCGCGGCTGTTTACCTTCTAGTAATACGGAAACCAGTTGTTGGTCCATCAGCGAATTTTTCTTCTGGGGCTGATGAGTCTATCGCAAGAAAAACATTATATTAATACAGTCCAGTCATGTCACCATTACAGTCCAGTCCTGTCACCATTACAGTCCAGTCATGTGACAATTAAAGTCCAGTCATGCCAACATTACAGTCCAGTCATGTCACCATTACAGTCCAGTCATGTCACCATTACAGTCCAGTCATGTCACCATTACAGTCCAGTCTTGTCACCATTACAGTCCATTCATGTCGCCAATACAGTCCAGTCCTGTCACCATTACAGTCCAGTCATGCCAACATTACAGTCCAGTCATGCCACCATTGCAGTCCAGTTATGTCACCACTAAAGTCCAGTGATGCCTCCATTTGAGTTCAATGATATCACCATTACATTACAGAGGCGTCACAATTATAGTCCTCTCATGTCACCATTAAAGTCAAGTCCTGTCACCATTGCACTCCAGTGATGTCACCGTAAAGGCCAGTGATGTCACCATTACATTCCAGTGATGTCACCGTAAAGGCCAGTGATGTCACCATTACATTCCAGTGATGTCAACGTTAAAGTCCAGTGGTGTCACCATTACAATCCAGTGCTATTTCCATTAAATTTCGCTGATGTCACCATTACATTGATGTCAGTGATCAGGAAGTCCAGTTGGGGTATATCCGCAAAAAATAAATCAAGAACATGAAACTTGTGCTGAATCATCAGCAGATTCAACATTGCAGCCTACAGCCTGCAACCCTAGGAGGTGAGATACAATCATTTGTCACTAACAACAGGAAAATATTTTATATTTCCAAATCTTCGATTCCTTTGCAACGTTTGCTTTTTCACGTGCGATTTACCGTATAGTCGGAAACAAAATTAAATTATGAAAACATGAAAAACAAAAACGGCTAGTTTATTCTCGTCACTTATTACCCTACAGGTGTATCTAGTTTTGGAATTTACAGCCTTTGGTCTTTGTCGTCCGACGACTCTTATAAGAGTCTTTGTACATTGAGTCTTGTGCGAATTGAAACTGTGTGAATCCTCGTTAGTACAGTGTTGAGTAACCTGTCACGCGGGAGACCGGTGTGCATTTCCCCGATGGGCAGGTCGTTTTATTCCCTATGTTTTTTTAACGAATCGAGATCCAGAGAAATTTTAATTAAAGAAAATATGTTGGTGTGAATCGAAGGAAATAGTACAAAAGTGGTGTTTGCCATTTGTGTGTGGTGGAAGTTGGATGCTCATGGATACAAATTCCCTTAGATATATTTCCTGTCGTTGTTACAATCACAGTCCTGGAGATGGGGAATTTGTTCATCTTGTTTAGTACTTTATTGGCAGACAGTTTTGGATGATATTTGTGCTTTGGGCGGTTGTGAGTGTTTTGTTCTAAACAGCAATTGTGCAAAGGGTTAAGGAATGGATTTGGTTAATGGCTGAATATTGCGAAGTTGTGTTTTCTGAAGTTTGAAAGAAACAACGAAAGTGATTAAGTTTCATTGTCAAAGAGTCACAAATAGTGAACAATGGGAACCATTGATGACGGGCGAGTGGAGGTTTATCATGACGGCACTTGGGGCAGATTGCTGGATATTCCGGGAATATATCAGATGCCGATGTCATCTGCCGACCGTTGAACTGTGGCTCTGTTATTTCAATCTACAACTCTCCCCATTACGGGGAAGGCACTGGACCTGTGTGTATCCATGATGTTCAATGCGAGGGAAACGAGACGTACATCTGGAAATGCCCACATTCTGCAGTGGCTTCACCCTCCGGGAGCAGCAGTGATGTGGGTGTTCTTTCTTCAGGTGAGTGTATTTTACTGATAAAATAAAATCCATAATTGTCAATTTTAATACAACGTTCCTTCCTGTCGATGAGTGCCTATTCCTTCGTCGATGTAGAAAAGTCCCACATCATTGAATGATTCCACATGTGGTGTTGTGAATGTGCTGTGACAGGACAGCAGTTAACAGATAATATTAACAACAGTTAATACATAATGAGGATTCACAAACACACAATACATTCACTAACCATTAATATTTTGTTGCTGAATAATGTTACAAGCAAACGTAGTTTTTTCCCCAATGGAAATCTGGCATTTTATTTTACAACCAAACAGATCACAAAGAGCTTAGGCTGGTGGATGGTGGCAGTTCCTGCTCTGGCACAGTTAAGGTTTCCCACAGTGGAAACTGGAGGAGAGTGGGGGCTCGGTTCTGGGATTTATATAACGCGGATGGGGTTTGCAGACAACTGGGCTGTGGTCCTGCCATAATAGCCTATAGCTCCCCGGTGTACAGAGAAGGTGACCGGTCCCCATGGCTGAAAGATGTTCAGTGTCAAGGAAACGAATCATATCTTTTGAATTGCAAGCCATTCACTCTAACCCAATCACCTGTGAACAGGTTTGAAGTTGGAGTGCAGTGTTCAAGTGAGTGAACCTTTACCAATAATTAAAATTTCAGTAATAGTTTTTAACGATTTCTGGAGGGTAATAACCACTTCAATAAATAAATAATAGAATAGTAATCTGATCACTTAATTTGCGTAATTAATTTCTCTGAGCAATTGTTTGCCGCGTTTCGGTCACAAAATATATAGTGAGTTCACTACAAGTTATATTATTGGCAGCGACTTGAGACGATTCGAACTTATTATATTTAAAGTGTTATATAAAACGCAAGCCTTTATTATTATTATTTAATAATAAATGAATT